>NC_061151.1:5343678-5655098 GCF_905220365.1 Vanessa cardui
TTTTTAGATTTTTTCGAAGCAAACAATTTCTTTTAAAAAAGTATCAATACAAATCTATTTTTTTCTTCTGATTTATAAAAACGACTAAACACAGAATATTTGTCAATATTTAAAAAATAATATTCGTTCCAAATTTAAAAATGCGAGACGGAAAACGATATCATATCAATATTTTTTTTAATAATTTTTCGTCAAAATGCCTTAAAAAGTAAGCTATTATGATATTTGTTCTACAGTTTTATTTTTAAAAAAATAAACGTTATCTTAGCTTTCCAAAAATGTATAAAAACTAGGAATTTATTTCAAAGCGACCGAAATAAAATGACCAGGAAGGATGCTGGTGGAAATTCGTATTCGAACATGAAAGAATTCGTACTAAAGGTCGCTCTTTAAAATTTACACAAAATTTATTTGAAATAATATCCGATATAAAAAACTTACTAAATTAACTTACATACTTAATTCAAATAAAGATACAGAAACAGTTCAATAGCTATGTTTTAAGTAATACATTTTGTAACAGCCTAATTAAGTATTAATAATCGCATTCGAGAAACATGACTGTAATTCTAAATGTTGCAAAAGAGTAACTTACTATGTCTCATTCCCGTTCTTCTCGGTAGAATCTTCTTTCCGAACCAGTGGTAGCTTCACATAATGTCGTCCTAAATAACGATTCAAAAGGGCTTGTAAAAGCCTATTTGAATAAAGTATATGAGTATTTGATTTCATTAAATGTCATAATACACAACTAAAGTATTTGTATAATAAACGCATTTCAATGAGCTTTATTACGCGAAGCGATAAAGACCGAAGCTTTATCTAGACTACGAAAGCGTGCCTTCGTAGAGGTCAATCAATTTTCCAAACATTTAGGTATTTAAGCTTGCGGTCACAGAGGACTTAAAATGATAAAGGCTTAATATCATATAAAGACATTATAAGATTTTAAATTAACATGTTTATTTTTATTATTAAAGTTATTAATTTCGGGATATTTAACAAGTTTTTTATATAAAAACGTGGTAAATATCCCGAAATTAATAACTTTAATAATATAAAGACATTGTAAATTTTGTTAAATTCAATATCTATTTAAATTTTGTTTAAGTTCTTTTATATAATATTATACTTATTTTCAGGGTTGGAATAGTTACAGATTTTTGCTTTAATTGTTCTTGTTTATTGTTTTTTTATGGCATAGGTTGTTGGACGAGCATATGGGCCACCTGATGGTAAATGGTCACCATTATCTATGTCTTTTTTTTAATATATAGAGTGAATCGAAAGGGGGGGGGGGTCGTTATGGAATAGGTTTATAGACGAGCATATGGGCCACCTGATAGAGTAAGTGGTCACCGTCACCCATAGACAATGACGCTGTAAGAAATATTAACTATTCCTTACATCGTCAACGCGCCACCAACCTTGGGAACTAAGATGCTGTCCCTTGTGCCTGTAGTTAAACTGGCTCACTCATCCTTCAATCCGGAACACAACAATATTGCGTACTGTTGTTTAGCGGTAGAATATCTGATGAGTGGGTGGTACCTACCCAGACGGGCTTGCACAAAGCCCAACCACTAAAAATCGTTGTTATTTCTTATAATTAATTATATCACTAACTTTGTGATTGCGACTCAATTAAAACTTCAAGGAGATTGCATAATCGATAGGTCAAAGAATTGAGACGAAAATTTTATCAAAGCGTCACGTTTTTAGACGTTCCTTTTCATGTATTTTTGGCTCATTTTTTGCGAGAAATGTTCCAAGGAATTGTTTGGAAAAATCCTAGCCGCTGAATTTGGCCTCCATACATTTCGTCAGAATTCTGGATGTTACACCAACACGTCCGAAAATTCGTAATTTCTAAAGTATTTTCTGCCTCGCACAACCAACTCTATGTAACCCTGGGTGGTGGTTCGCTCGGTGGTGTTCTAAGCCACGATAGATACGACTCAGGAACCTTCAAGAGAAGAGCTTTCTTTGATTTTCGCCACCGCACTTACTAGTTCCAAGGTATAGTATATATGCATATGTCCAAGAGAAGTGCTCATTCTCCATCAGGTGAGCTGCTCATTAAAAAAAAAAATATATGGTTAAAAAAATATGTTATAATATAATGGTTAGCACACTTCGAAAGCAGAGATGGCCCAGTGGTTAGAACGCGTGCATCTTTACCGATGATTGCGGGTTCAAACCCAGGCAAGCACCACTATATATGTGTGCTTAATTGTGTTTATAATTCATCTCGTGCTCGGCGGTGAAGGAAAACATCGTGAGGAAACCTGCATGTGTCTGATTTCATCGAAATTCTCCCACATGTGCATTCCACCAACCCGCGTTGGAACAGCGTGGTGGAATATGTTCCAAACCCACTCCTCAATGGAAGAGGAGGCCTTATCTCAGCAGTGGGAAATTAACAGGCTGTTATTTTACTTACTTTACTAGCACTCTGGACTCTGAAAATATGAATACGACGCGGTATTTTTGTTTTGTTTCAATTTACAATAAATGCTTCAGTTATATAAAACACCGCTTATTTGATATTTAACATAATATCTTAACCTCTATTTCTATTAATGAGTAAAGTAATCTATATTAATATTATAAAAATGTGAAAGTAACTTTGTCTCTCTGAATTTGATACAATTTAGTACGAAGCAAACTTGAAATCCAATAAAGGACAAAGTCTACTTTTTTCCTAACACATGACAACCAACACTCTTAAATACGCGTGAAGCCGCGGGCGACAGCTAGTTGTATGTATTTCAAAATGCATACAGACAACAATCTTGGATAAACATTAAAGTTAGTTAAACTCATGTTTTCAGCGAAGCATTCATTAAATATTTGGAGCAACTTGGGGCACGAGAGAAGTTATGAAATGACATTTAAGTTGAGCTATTAACTGAGGCTAGCAAACGAGAATCTTAAGATTAAGGGTCCAATCCCAGACATACAACTGCGTTTCTTAGCGCTTAATTTTTTGACGTTGTTGAGAAAAATATTGCATGAGCCATCGAAACATCATACATTAAGCTCCAATCGTCTTATTATGGTGGATGAGCAAAAGTAATTATCCACCAATCAGACAGAGAGACTCAGACGACCTCCGTGGTCGAATGTGCACATCGGTTTTTATGGGTACGCCACTTCGAGGTGTCGGATTTGAAGGCCGGCCGAATCTATGTAGAATAAGTTTATTAGTTTTCTGTATTGTTTAGGGCCTGGGTGTTTATGGTACCGTCGTTACTTCAGATTTTCCATGACACCTGTGCTTTAGCTACTTACATTGGGACCAGAACAATGTTTGTGATGTTGCCCAAGATTTTCCTATCGTCTGTATTTACACTGGCAGTCACTAAACTGCTTGTCACAATCAAAGGAAGGTGAGTACCCTGAAAATCTTGATCGAAGACAAATTTATTAAATAATAAACATACTACTAAAGACTATACTAGAAATGTTTAATTAAGTCATGAATCTGTAGTTTTAATTTGAAAGAACTCCGTAATTATACTACATTCAGCGTCAGAGGTCATGTAACGACTGACTGCAGTGTCTTTAATGATGTCTCAAGCCGCGTGCTCATCCAGATTGCTCTTAGCCGTCAAAGACTAGTTGAAATCTTAACCCGTGTTGCCTGGGTTTTGTATATTTTTTCTGGCCATAATTTTTTTCGATTTCATCATCATCAGAATCGATTTGAAGTGATTTTGTCTTTTTGGCACAAATTAAAAGTGTGTAAGAGTGTGTAATAATAGGACTTACCAACTCATTATAATATAGCGCCAAGGAATATTAAATTATTGTTATTTGTTGCGCGTCTCTCTCTATTTAGAAGATCAAAGCACGGTGTAAGAACTAGCACAAGGGACATTGGTGATATGAATAAAGATAAATCTGCAGCACCAATAACTATTAGCAGTGGGGAGCACTCCAAAAAATACTTCTTTACTAATTCGCCTGCTTGAGAAAAAAAAATGGACTATGATAAAGAGTTTCTTAATTGCTTTTGATGTTCTTATTTGAGTTTCATTAAAGTAAGATATGAATTTCAATTTCTTCTTAATTATTTATTTATTACTTATTTTATTATTAAATTAAAACAACTAATCAATGAACTATATTAATACTAATGATTAAACATCACAATCATTTATATAAACGTAAATAAAGATCATTTTGATTTTTGATACTTTTACATAAAAATGTTTGGAATATTGTATTATAACGGGACTTTCTGAAACAATAATTAAAACTAACCTCATTATAAATTTGGTTTTGAAATGGCTGCGCGAGTTTCGTGCTGTTTCTTCTTGTTTGAAGTTGATTTCCGAAAAATTAGAAATAAAATGTTGACGAATCAAAAATGCTTCATAGTAAAGTTTACTTGAATAAAATATCTATACAAATAGATATTATGTTGTTTGTGGTGAACTGAAAAAAATACTAAACCAATACTTACATAACATAAAATGCAACGCAATTCGGGGACGATGACATTCTATAACATTATTAAAATAGTAGCTACTTTTGAAATTGCACATATTTTAAATTAAGACTATTGAAATAACATGAAATTGGTTTTCTTGTTTTAGGTTAAAAAAATCTAATCTGGTACCTAAACGCGCTCAGACGGCTGAACCGATTTAGAAAAAAAATTGTATAGTGATAGTTTGTATCTCGGGAAGTGACATACCAACAACACCATGTCAATTTTCCACTGCTGAGCCAAGAATTCGTCGCCATTTGAGGAGAGTGTTTGGAACATATTCCACCACGCTGTTCCAATGCGGGTTGGAATACAATTGTCGCAGAATTTCTATGAAATAAGCATATTCACGTCTCCTGGTGATATTTTCCTTCACCGCCGAGCACGAGATGAATTATAAACACAAATTAAGCACATGTATATTCAGTTCTTGTCTGAATTTGTAAAACTGTATCATAGGTATAGAGCCATCTCAGTTCTTTGAAAGGATATAAAGTTTATTATAAACGTGGAATGAACGTAGATACAAATGTCACTTGATAGTTTAAAAATTTTTACATACTAGCACTGTAGATGAAAATTTAATATGATTACTAGAATTATATGCAATGTAGGGTTTGCTGAGAGAAAGTCAGCGTTTCTCGTTAAATTGCAATTCCGATTCTCTGGGCGAAAAATGAAGCATCTGTCTCAGACGAAGACAATGCGACGAATTTTCAAGCATTCAGAATTATTTTGCACGATTACTGACGTCAAATAAATAAAAACAATCTTGGATGCCAAGAACAAATATGGCGTTTTAGTTGCAAGACAATTTCATCCGAAAATAATGGATTCAAAGCTGAGTGAATACCATTTCATATTTTCTTACTGTGTTTCAAAAACTTCAAATTAATTGAAAAATTGTGTTTGTGAGGAAACCAGCATGTGTTTAATTTCAACGAAATTCTGTCACATGTGAATATTACCGCACTGAAGCAGCATGGAGGAATATGCTGCTAATATTCTCCTCAAAGGAACAAGATTCCCTAGCACAGCAGTGGGAATTTTATGATAATATAATGTTGGTGAAGATATTTAGATGTGTCAGATGAGAATGGTAAGTGTACCAATTTGCAATGGTGGAGTATGGTAGAATACGTTCCGAAGCTTCTTCTCAATAGAAAAAAGGCGTTAAGTCCATTAATTACACGTTAATAAAAGTCATATTAAATATAATACTAACAGTATGTCCCAAGCTGCTATGAAGAGTACCAAATGTTACATTGTTGATGATGATGTCTTCCTGATCGTTTAAGACCAGCCAAATATGCAATAGTTATAGACACAGGTCCACTCTCCATTCTTTTCTTTCCATGGAATGGGATGACAAATCAAATGACTGGACAGACCAATCCATGGAGTGCACACACTTCCTACTTTTTCAGACTTCAAAATTTTACCAAGAATGTTTGCAAAGAAAAGGAAATTACTTTTTATCTGGTCAATCCGGATGTTGAACCCAGGACCCATATCTAGCCATTAGACTAACAAGGTAATCCAACACATTCAATCAATGTCGGCTTTGTAACATTACTATAAAAAAATGTCCGGCTTTTTCGAAGAAATCCTATCTTCAGGAAATGACGTGGTCAAGATGGCTGACCCCTATTTCAGAAGCCGGATATTGTGTAATTGTGATATTGAAACTACATCAGTGATCTTCCGTCTATCGAAAGTTTAGAAAACGATCTTACTAAAAATGGTTATTACTGTAACTGTACTGTATTAGAGTAGAGAGTAGAGAGTAGATTAGAGCTGAGATGGCCCAGTGGTTAGAACGCGTGCATCTTAACCGATGATTGCGAATTCAAACCCAGGCAAGCACCACTATTTATATGAGCTTAATTTGTGTTTATAATTCATCTCGTGCTCGGCGGTGAAGGAAAACATCGTGAGGAAACCTGCATGTGTCTAATTTCATCGAAACTCTGCCACATGTGCATTCCATCAACCCGCATTGGAACAGCGTGGAATATGTTCCAAATCCTCTCCTTAATGGAAGAGGAGGCCTTATCTCAGCAGTTGGAAATTTACAGGCTGTTACTATACTTTTTTACTTTACTATTCTTTATTACAAACTAGTAGTCGCATGTCTTCGCTCATGTTTTAAGGTATTGGTTGTCATAAGTCAGGCAAAATATGTAGCCTATGTCCTTACTTAGAGTTCTAGTTTACTTCATACCAAATTCGGTTTAACAGATGGTCGTGAAAAATCGACAGACAGTCAGACAGAGTTACTCTCACATTTATAATATAAATATAGATAAATTGTCCCTTACAAAGGTATTTTCTTTATGAGCAGATTATCATCAAAAACATTCAGGGTGAATGTTTTTATAACCCAAGGTTTTCGGTTGGATTTGAATGTTAAAATTTTGGAGTTTTAATTAAAATTGTTCGCGTCTCGTGCTAATTCGTACGAAGATTAATTATTTCCTTCACACGAGTTTATTTTCGCCAAGCAACTCTTGAATTGAGAGACATCACAGTACTGTTGTCGAAATATAACTGCAAGAATAGATATCTTTCCATTTTTGTGGACGGTATTTTTAATTTCGTTTTTTCCAATATTTTTGTTTTCTTATATTATTTTTTTGCTTTTGCTTTTTCTGTTGCTTTTTGACGTGACAACGTCTTATAAATTGGTTTGCCGGGTGACACTTCAAGAAACTGCGTTACGCTCCGCTCACGTTATGCGCTCACAATGAGAGCGAGTGAGAGGCACGCGTCCCTTCCACTCGGGCATGGTTAGCCCGCCTAAGAGCGAGAGAGACAGACAAAATTCAGTGCGAGATTCTTTGTACAAATTAATGTTTTAAATATAATTCTTTGTATAAATAAATGTTTTAAATTGTTACTATTATTTCATCCTTCTTCCTACTATACGATTGAATATTCACATTAAAATTATTTTACCACTCAAAGTCGTTGTCATGTAAAACTTTCGCCCGTATACCGACTTTACGGGCAACAGGTAACTTTTTCTGTTCAAATTTCTAAACAGAATTTGATGGAATTTTGTATCGAGCACCTTTAATTCCAAGGAAGGGTAGACTGCTTTTTTGTGTCTAACATCTGAAGAAACCCTAATACCATGGTCATCTATTAGTATTACTTTACTATATAAATCTGTAAGGTCTGTCTTTACATTAACTTTTTTTGACTCAATTGCAGTTTTAACATATTTGATAGCTTTTGTCTGTCTGTCTGTCCCGCTATAACTCAAGAACGCTGATACTGATCTTTATAAAGGTTACCAATCTTTATAAAATACAGTAAGAACATATGATCGCGCAAATGATAGATTCAAATCAATTACATATAATGCCGGCAAACATGGAAGCTATAACAAAAATTTAATCATTAATTTTACATTAATTATCTTTACATATTATAAATCGAAGTCGCTTACCGCTTTCTGTCCTTATGTATGCTTAGATCTTTAAAATTGCGCAACGGATTTGGATGTAATTTTTTTAATATATAGAGTGAATCGAAAGGGGGGTTTTTTATGGAATAGGTTTGTAGACAAGCATATGGGCCACCTGATAGAGCAAGTGGTCACCGTCACCCACAGATAATGACGCTGTAAAAAATATTAACTATTCCTTACATCGTCAATGCGCCACCAACCTTGGGAACTAAGGTGTTATGTCCCTTGTGCCTGTAGTTACACTGGCTCACTCACCCTTCAAACCGGAACACAACAATACTGCGTACTGTTGTTTGGCGGTAGAATATCTGATGAATGGGTGGTACCTACCCAGACGGGCTTGCACAAAGCCCTACCACCAAGTGTTTATAATGCATGGACAATATAGTAATAAAACACTGATAATTTAGACATTCTTTAAATACAGTATATTTAGTAATAGCATTGCACACGTGTGAAGCTGGGTCGGGCCGCTTGTCTTATATAAGCAATGTTCGTTTTTAATGCCCAGAGACGGGTGGGTAACGGCAAGTAAACTATAATTACTGCTGAATAGACAAATGCTTAGTAGTATTAAAAAAAATCGCCATGTAATCTTCATATGTCATATTGAGTACTGTCACATTTCCATGTATCAGAATCGTCATAATCTCTAAACTTTCTCAAAAGGGAGAGAAATCTTTAAACCAACTATAGAATACTTACATTATCCTTATTTAAAGTTTATTAAATACGAACAAGGCCGCATATTATAATTGAAAGGGATACGACCGGAAGTTAAAACCTTATGCTGAGCTTAGGATTATGAAAATGGGGGGAAGGGAGGTGCGGCTAAAATAGAACGCTCTCTTATGTATGCTTAGAATAAATTGTATAGGGGTGAGACTTAATTTAAATATGACGGATTTGTATATATCAATTAATTTTACGTCAGAAACGTTTCAAATTAACGTTACATTAAATTTGTAATGTAATATCCTTTTTGCTTTCATGGTTATAAGCCATAAGGCCTTTATTGTGACATGACGATTTCTTAAAATTCAATTTACTGTAAGCCGCGTAGAAGATCATACTTCCAAAAACAAACCACACCATACCAATTTCAATTACAGATACAAAATAGCAAGATAAAAATTATTTTGATGAAGTTTGTAACTATTTACTTGCGTCATTACAGCGTCATTTTCTATGGGTGATGGTGATCATTTACCATTAGGTGGCCCATATGCTCGTCCGCCAAACTATATGATAAAAAAAGTATTCATTAAATTGGGACTTGTAACACAATTAATAATAATCCAATTATTTTTAACTATTTTCAGGTTATACGAGTACGGGAAAATAGGCCTCCTGATCGTATGTAGCCATAACATCCACATATATAAGTGTTCTGAGAAATATGAATCATTCTTTTCATCATCAAGGTACCATCAACCTTGGGAATAAAGATGGTATGTCCCTTGCCTTTAATGTCATTAGTTCACTTCAAACTGGAATACTTAGTATTCTTATAAGGCGAATAGCTGATAAATCGATGGTACCTACCAAGACAGTCTTACCGATGGTACCTACCAAGATAGTCTACCAAGGTTCAGCGTTTAATACATTTGACCTGGGATGAACCGAGAAAAAAAACTCAGTGGATTTTTTTCTGATAAAAAGTACAAAGGGACATACCAAAGCCAATAAAAATTGATGTATTATTTTTGGTAGCTCACTGTCACTAGAGAGAAGCTGATATTTTGAAATCACAGACAAACTTTTCATACAGACTTGTTTCATTGCTAGTAATATCCTGTAAATTTCCCACTACTGGGCTAAGGCCTCCTTTCCCTTTGATGAGAAGACTTGGAACATATTCCACCACGCTGTTCAAATGCGTGTTGGTGGATACACATATGGCAGAATTTCTATGAAATTTGACTGGGTTTGAACTCGCAATCGTCGCTTAAGATGCACGTGTTATAACCACTGGGCATCTCGCCTCCAATTTCTTTGACTTCGATTAATTTATATAAATCTATTACCGATCAATGAAACTTTGAAAATCGTAAAGTACATGGAAGTTTAAAATCGGTTGAAATCTTAAATTCGGTTGACCTATTTCATAACTGACCTGACTATTCTCGTTTCCATTCCTTAAGGCTTTACGCTTTCTTGGAGGGGAAAATGGAAGCATTATATAGAAGGGCGGTCTTGAAAATGTTTTCCTCTAATAAAAATAATATCGACAAACCAGTTTTAAGAATTAAATCAACAAATTTGTTCATGTTTGTTATAATTTATCTCAATACGTACGTTGTACATACTTAAATATGATAGTTTTGTAATCCAAAATAATCCTTTACCTATTAAGGCAGTTTTATTATTAGGCTTATATGAATAATTAAAAACAACTCCAGCTCATGTCAAAACAACGTTTAATCTTTACAATTACTAAACGGATTTTGATGCGGTTTTTTTAATGGATAGAGTGATTCGAAAGAAAGGATTTTTACATATAATTACTTATATAAGCTGGGTTGGTCGCTAGTTGATAGATAGATAGATATAGATAGTCGCATGTTATTCAACACGAGACTATGTTAAAGATAACAATCGTAGCGTTAGTATTTGTTGATTTTTAGGCAGGATATATATCCGTTTTCCGTTAAGAGTCGAGATGGCCCAGTGGTTAGAATGCGTGCATCTTAACCGATGATTGCGCGTTCAAGCCCAGGCAAGCACCGCTGATTCATGTGCTTAATTTGTCTTTATAATTCATCTCGTGCTTAGCAGTGAAGGAAAACATTGTGAGGAAACCTGCATGTGACAAATTTCATAGAAATTCTGTCACATGTGTATTCCACCAACCCGCATTGGAACAGCCTGGATAGAGTGAGAGTAAGAGGAGGCCTTTAGCCCCGTAGTGGGAATTTACAGGCTGTTGTTGTTGTTGTTGTATATATCCGTTTAATTATATTAACCTGACATATTGTGTAAATAAAATGATGGAAAATAACTAGTAAGTTTCTCGTCGGATCTTCAGTAAAATCTAACTCAATCGGTAGAAGTTCCTTCAATTCAACAAAACATGACGTTACAAAAGTGCTTTATATAAGCCTCTGTGAATAAAGAATATTTTGATTTAGTATTTGTTACTATACTTTTTCGAGATACAATTACGTTATTGTATAAAATTGCGTCAAATTTTACATAGATAAGATTACAAACAATAACATTTTTGTTTAATTCAAACGCAAACAAAGTCGAAGAGACAGCTAGTTCGAAATAAAATATTATAGATCGACAAACTGGCAAATGGCGAAATCTTTTGGACTAGCCAAAATAGTTTTAGCCTTGAACTGCATTGTCTGAGATGTGCTTAACAGCTTGACTGAATAATAGCCAATTATTTAAACCAATGACTTTTAATCACAAATGTTTAAACACCTTTAAAATTTTTAGATTGTTTTTACTTTGTAACATTGTAACTCTACCAAATGGATCACATAATGGAAAGTGGTCACAACTACTAACTAACTTTGGGAACAAAGATATACGTCTCTTGTAGTTACACTGGCTCTTTAAACGCCAAATACTATTTCTGCTTAGCAGTAGTATATATTATTAGGACTGGACAGTACCTACCTAACTGTGCTAGAATTTTGTATAGTAACAGCCTATTAATGCTCAACTGCTAGGCCAAAGCCACCTCTCCTTTTGAGGAGGAGATTAGGAGCATATTCAACCACGATGCTCTAATCCGTGTTGGCGGATTCACACGTGCCATAATTTGGTTAAAATCAAACTCATGCAGGTTTCACGATGTTATTTCTCACTGAGCTCGAGATATTATAAACACAAATTAAGCACATGAAAAGTCATTGGTACTTCCAGGTTTGAACCCGTAATCATCGGTTAAGATTACGTTCTAACCACTGGGCCATCTCCGCTCGTTTTTCTTCTCGTGCTAAAACGACCTACAAATATGCCACTTCTAATATGCCGACCGTCAAACTCACTGTTTTAATTACTTCCAAGTCAAAACCAGTCGCTTGCTTTAATAACTAAAACTGCTTATAATGGTTTTAATTCTTGAAATTAACGAGCATTTTTCCCTTTTTTCATGATTAAATAGATGCAAAAAATGCTTATTAATACAATGTCGTTCTGAAGGCTGTTTAGACGCCTTAAATTAATATATGTTGTTTTAAATATACAAGCTCACTCGGCTTTTAAACAGATATAACAATGCACAGCCAATTATATACACGTTACAACTAGTAATCGCCCGCGGTTTCGCTCGTGTTTTAGGGTGTTGGTTGTCATGTGTTAAATAGATTGTGTCCTTTAGAGTTCAAGTTTGCATCATACAAAATTTCATCAAATTCGGGTCAGCGGCCTGTTTGTGAAAGGGCCAACGTATGTTTTCAACCCAAATTTCACACTCTCAAGTGAGAAATTATCAAAAATACTTGAGCAATCACCCTTAATTAAAAAAAGCCTACAATATATTTAATTCTATATTTCTAATATCAGAAATGACAAAATTCCATATAAACTTTCATCCCCAATTCAATCCCCGTAGGGTATGAAAATTCCACCCTCAGTACTGACCATATTTCCGTAACAAATTCCTTACCAAAATTTCATCCCATTTATTTGTTCAACTCAGTTAGTTTTGTAGAAATCTTCGTAAACAATGAATTCAAATTCAATATTAAGATCATTATGCCAGTTATTCAGAACTTGTTGACCCTGGCACGCTGCCAGTATCGAATCCAAACTTGTTAACAGTCGATAAATATTTCATTAGATTTAAGTTATGACACTTTAAAAAGATTTACATTGAAGGTCAACAAACATTGCTCACATTCATGACTCAAACATGCAAGTTTATTTATTGTTATGGCTTTAAAAATTGGAATTACTTTTCTCTTAATGGAATCTTGAACGAAAATTCAATTGGACAATACCATCCATTTTCGTAGTTAA
The DNA here is from genome assembly GCF_905220365.1 of Vanessa cardui. Lineage (NCBI taxonomy): Eukaryota > Metazoa > Arthropoda > Insecta > Lepidoptera > Nymphalidae > Vanessa > Vanessa cardui. The sequence continues at coordinate 5,356,629 of NC_061151.1, forward strand.
GGAAAATATTGTGAGGAAATCCACATGAGTCGAGATTGTACAGAAACCGCAAGAACCGCAGAATTTTCTTGTACAGTCAGAGTAAGAAGTTCGTCAGTTTTCAAATTCATTCCTTTATCAAGTCTGATACTCTTAGTACCTTTTAAATCTAAACATCAAATCATTGCGTTCATTCGTTGCATTCATCAAAAAAATCTGTACACGTGTAACCATCAGATAACTTCGGAACAGCGTGTTAGAGGTAACTCCAAACAATGTCATCAAAAGATGATAACGCTAAGTAACACTGGGATATTTACAGGTTTTTTAATCCCCAAATATAGAAGGTGTTCCCTTAATTTATAGGATATTTCCTAACTCATACTGACTTAAGAGATAAATCACAATAATTACCCTTTGTTAAATACAAAGAAATTAATTCAAGATAAAATTTTTAATGAACATTCTTATTTTTATTACTACAAGTATAAGGAAAATTTACTATGTTTTTTATTTTTATTTGGTGGAGCTCGAATTTCATTTTCACAAAAGTCTCGTGAACAAGACATTCGTAGATAATATCGAAATTTTGAGCTCCATTAAATCAAAATAACAACATCAGCCTGTAAATTTCCCACTGCTGGGTTAAGGCATCGTGTCCCTTTGAGGAGAAGGTTTGGAACATATTTCACCACGCTGTTCCAATGCGGGTTGGTGAAATAAACATGTGGCATAATTTCGTTGAAATTAGACAAAAGTAGGTTTCCTCACGATGTGTTCCTTCACCGCCGAGCACATGAATATTCAGCGGTACTTATCTGGATTTGAACCCGCAACCATCGCTTATGATGCACGCGTTCGAACCAATGGACCATCTCGGCTCCTAAATAAAAATAAAATGGTAAATATCCCGTTTTAAATGCTTGCAGAAATAAATTCAAAATGTTCCAATAATCGTAAAAAGTTCGATAACAGATCAGTCATTCATACCCAAGATTTTCTTATACTCGTATTCGACCGTTTATGATAAGTAGAGGAAGAAAAAATTTCATAGTCCCCAAAAGGGCAAACAAGTTACATAAATGTTAGCTAAAGTTGTATTAAATTATGCGGAACGAATCGTAAGGAATGTTGGAAGATTTATTTATTTGTGATTCGATATTTAACCAGCGAAAAAAAGTAATTTATGGGCCTATCGTCCAAAAAAAATTGAACTACATATATATGTTAAAGCCCGTTTATTTATTTGGTGATAGAGCGTTCCAGACACCTATCTGGGTAGGTGCTACCCACTTACAATATTAAGTAGCAATACTAAGTATGTCTATGTTTTTATTACAAGAATAAGTAAGCCAGTGTAACTTTAAACAGGGACATAACATCTTAGTGCCCAAGATTTGTGGCAAATTGGTGATATAAAGAATTGTTGATATAAGGAATGTTCAATTTTATGAGCGGTAACCATCTAATATCAGGTGACCCTTTTGATGTTCAGCATACTTTTTATAGCCGAGTGGTTAGAACGCGTGCATCTTAACCGATGATGGTGGGTTTAAACCCGGAATGTGCTTAATTTGTGTTCGTAATTCAAACAAAATCATAAGGAGACCTGCACGTATCTAATTTCATCGAATTTCAGCCACAAGTGTAGCATGGTGGAATATATTCCAAACCTTTTCTTAAAAAAGTAGGGAAGGCCTTAGCCCAGCGGTGGGAAAATTACAGCCTATTCATGTAATGCAATATATACTTTTTATATGAGAAATTAATCCAATTATAAAGTATAAATGTTAGGTTAAGCTTAACAATATTAATGGTTTCAGAATGAAATTTGCATCCATAACGTGTTCTACGTATGCCTGTTGTGAGTAAGATAAGGCTCATACTGTACCATTATAGTTAATATCTATTATAGATAATCTTTTATCACCAAGACTCCAAGCTAGGCAATTGTCAGCTTAGGCGTATAGTAGTTAAATTTCATTGACTTTGCGGAAATCCAAAGTCAGATTTCATCAAAATCAAAATTTACTTTATTCAAGTAGGCTTTCACAAGCATTTTTGAATCGTCATTTAACAAGTATATTAAGTGAAGCTATCGCTGTGGAAAGTAGATTCTGCTGTCAAGAACCGGCAAGAAACACAGTAGTTACTCTTTTTGACATTTAAAAATACAGTCATGTTAGTTAAATATTTGTGTGTAATACATCCTGCCTGCGAGTCTTTCCACGCTTTTTTATCGTCTGTATAATCTTGTATTGAATAATATGCCTTCTTTACCAATGTGTTTTTTACAAATGATTTCAAATCATTTGTAAAAAACACATTTATGAAACGGCAAAGTCAATACTACATTAATACCTAAGCCATTTTTATATATAAGATATGACCCAGATATACACTTATCTTGAACAAGTAAACATACATATATATTTAGATCCCTTTCGCAAGTAACTTTGTTTCGTATTTTTCGACGTAATTTCCGGCTGGCGTAAAATTTTACCCTCAAAGTGCCTAAGGAAGTATAACTTCTAAAATATAAGGTACATTTGGTACCCTAGATACTGGTCGTTTCGTCTTATCATTATACAGTATAAAACAAAGTCGCTCACCGCTATCTGTGCCTATCTTTAGATCTTTAAAATAACGTAACGGATTTTGATGCGATTTTTTCTTTACTAGATAAAGTCATTTGTAGAAAAGGTTTTTGTATATAATCAATCAATCAACCAGCCCATTCTGGTATACTGCTGGATATAGGCCTCTCCAATTGCACGCCACTGTGATCATTCTAGGGCTATTTGCATCCAGCTCCTGCCAGCCGTCTTGCGTAAATCATCGTTTGTATATAATGCATGGACAATATATTAAAGCACTGAAAAAATGTGAACGTTGTCAGAGATTCTGTAGTATATTTACTGTCAACATTGCACTCGTGCGAAGTCGGCATGGATCGCTAGCTTAACTGTAATGTCGGTTATTTTTTGCCGATACTTAAATTATTATAAATCTAATTTAAGAAAATTTGTGTTTTTTTTTTGCTGTGAGTTCGTTAAAAGTGTGACTGTGTGGGATAGAGCACTATGTTTGTCGTTATGTGTTATTTGATTATCACGCACACATGAACAGTACAGTTCTATTAAATATCAATACCCAATTTACACACTGTATATAGGTTTATGGTGCAACAAATATGTTAGTCAATATGGCAAAATTTATTGAAGGAGGTTTGATTAATCAAACATTAACGCGAATTAAACCGAGGGCGCAGTTATATCAACAGATCAAAAATAGCCATAAAGATAATTATAGATGGAATGAAAGTAGATGATTTCAATACTTCTGAAAATATACATTAAGTGTTTGAGAAATTATAAAATGTAATCTAGTTTATGCTCAAAACTACTCTTCTGAAATTCGATGTTTAGTTCCGAAGATTATCCCCCAAAACCAACATCTTCTCCTTCATTATGATATCAGTATAGAATAGATCATCCAAAAAAAAGAAAAAAATTACCTTAACTCAAAAAAGGCTCATTAGTTTTGTACGTTGTCTTGGGTCAGAGTGTTTGTGGTACCGTCATTACCTTTGATTTTTCATAACACAATTGCTTTAGCTACTTATATCGAATCAGAGTAATGTATGTGATGTTGTCCAATATTATGATATTATTATATTGAATTTCTCATTAAAATAATACATTCGAATCGAAATTATTGGTTTCCCGAAGCAATTTCTTTATAGAATTTAAACCAACGAAGGCAGTCGTGGAGTAAGAACTCTGGGGAGTTTGAAACTAATCAACCGAGAACAACTTGTGTTTATAGAGACGTAAATGAAAGTGAAATAAAATAAATGAGATTTCAATTAAAATTATATCATGAAAACACTGAAAATCAGATATCGAAAATGTTCAATTGAAGACCAACAAAAAAAAACACGCTTTATCTAAGGAGACTTGTACGAGCACTTTCGGCTTTTTATAGAATTATACTAAAGTAAAGTTATCTCTGGTTCGGAATATAGATCGAAAAGAACCGATAAAAAACTTATTAGTCAACTATCACTCATATCAAATTACTATTAGCAATATCTATGGATAGTGGATGGCATATTTGCCAAAAAAATGACTTAACAAAAACCTGTAAATTTCCCACTGTTTGGCTAAGGTCTCCTCTCCCTTTTGAGGAGAAGGTTCGGAACAAGTTACACCACGCTGTTCCAATGCGGCTTGGTGAAATACACATATGGTAGAATTTCTATAAAATTAGATAAATGCAAGTTTCCTCACGATGTTTTCCTTCACCAACGAGCACGAGATGAATTATAAATACAAATTAAGCACATGAATATTTTAGTGGTGCTGGCCTGGGTTTGAACCCTCAATCATTGGTTAAGATACACGAAAATAAAAAATTCTTTACTCCAACAATTGTTTACAGCATAAATAACATAGTTAAACTTTACTTGGTGGGAGGACTTTGTGCAAGCCCGTCTGGGTAGGTACCACCCACTCATCAGTTATTCTACCGCCAACTAACAGTACTCAGTATTGTTGTGTTCCGGTTTGAAGGGTGAGCCAGTTTAACTACAGACACAAGGGACATAACATCTTAGTTTTCAAGGTTGGTGGCACATTGACGATGTAAGGAATAGTTAATATTTCTTACAGCGTCATTGTTTATGGGTGATGGTGACCACTTTCCATCAGGTGGCCCAATTGCTCGTCCACCTACCTATACTATAAAAAAAACTTTGTCTTTGTGATACCGCAAGATAAAGTTATTCAAACAGTTTCCGAATAACGAAAATAGATCCATAACAAAAGATAAGCTTAAAACCGTTTTATAAATAACCGCATGTGACATGACATGTTTGTTGTCGATATATCATCTGAAACGTGACGCTTGACTAAGATCGAAAATGTCAACGATAACGTGATCGAGTAAAAACATTTAAGGTCTCACCCTACTACATCCGTCATGAGAAAGCGCGACAAAAGTGATGAAGATGGATTTTACGGAGGGACTGTTTCATCCCTTTTTTATAAATATTCCATGTATGAGCGAAGCGTATTGGTCTCACTTTACATTTCATTAGAATAATTGTATGTCACGATTCATCCTGTTCTGGTAATGGATATCATTAAGATCTTCTCTTTCACTCTCTCTTTTAATGGTGGATGGTGATGGTGTGTTGTCCTTTACCACATTTATTTTTACTTCATTACTTATTCCTAAGAAGAGATCTCGATTGAGTTTGGCCGCGAAAGTCAATCTCATAGGAGACTTGACAACTGCATCGCATGTTGCACAAGTGCCATTGCTCTCATAGCCTGACATGGCAAATCTAACAAGAGCAGAGAACACGCGCGTGACTAAAGGCTATACGTGCTTTCCAAGGTACTGGAGTATGCACAGTTCAGATTCTGGATTGCTTTTGTTGTTTTTCAAAATAAAACTAACTTTTAAATATGAGACAACATCACATACATTACTCTGATCCCAATGTAAATAGCTAAAGCACTTGTGTTATGGAAAATCAGAAGTAACGAAGGTACCACAAACACCCAAAACCAAGACAAAATAGAAAACTAATGGTAATCTATATCGACTCGGCCGGGAATCGAACCCGGGACCTCGGAGTGGCGTACCCTTGAAAACCGGTGTACACACCACTCGAACACGGAGGTCGTCTTTTAGGTCCTTACATATTAAATTGGACATATAATAGTGTACAACGGTCTGGAACAAGCCATTGGTACATAAATATCATTCCTCTCATAGCCTGATGAGGTTGCAAACATAACAAGAGCAGAGATCGCGTGCGTGGTAAAGGCGTGTTAAAGGCTGCTTTTGTTGTTTGTCGATAGAAAACTAACTATTTGGTATGATTGGTGTTGCATTATATGGGCGGAATATAAAGTCATTATTTTAGCTTGAACTAATTTTGAGACTTGCCTCCATATATATGACCAGTTTTATTACCGAGGAAGTAAAATCAATAGCAACTGAATCGGCAATAAAATATAAGTAATTGGCCCGAATTTAACGTCGATTTGACGAAAAGTTTGATTTGTGGGAGACATAAGAAGTTGCATTGTGATCGATCTTAGCGCGCCATTTGTTAGAAACTTCGTATTATTTTAGTTGGTTAACTGTGATAGTTATTTGATAGCAGTAAATACAGGCGATATGTAATAAAGATGCGATTAGTTTTCGACATTACTTTTGTATTTACTAAAAAATTTTATAATATTTTCTTGGTTGTAGGACTTTGTGCAAGGCCTCTGGGTATGTACCTACCATCTACTCATAAGGTGTTCTACCAATAGTAATAGGTACTTAATATTGTTGTATTTCAGGGTGACTGACATAGCACACGGAACTTAATATCTTAGTTTCCAAGGTTGGTGGCACATTGGCGATGTAAGAAATGGTTGATATTTCTGACAGCACTTATATCTATGGACGGTGGTGACCTCTAACATTAAGCTCACTAGCTGGTCTTCCTTCTATAACATATAAGATAAGTCCATGTAAGCTTCACTGAATTTGTCATGTACATAATTAGTGTTTAATTGTATTATCAAAAGTACTAGAAACATCGAGAGCTTCTTCACGTGTCTGGTTAATTTTGCCACATATGTTTCCAACGGTTTCCACTGAAGCAACGTTGAATAAGCCCTTCTTAAGTGAAGAGGTAATCCGACAAGTGTGACATTTATGGCCTCTAACTAACTTTCATTGCCATCTTGGTATAAGAAATGCCAAAATATTTTATGAAAAATCATCTTATGTATTCATCTATGTGATTATATGTCTTTCTTTCCTGTCTTAATCGATCTTCGTACCTTCAGCCCCATAGATAAACTGGGATACATTTTATCCTGACAGGACAATCAGTGATGGGGACAAAGTATCACTCTCATAATTATATTGAAGGTACCATTTGTATATTGGGACAAATTTTGAAACGCTTCGTATGATTATAATTATGTATGTTTAAGTCTATAAATTTCTTCTCGTATTAGTATCGCGAAATTAGAGCAAAAAGTGCTTCTATAGTTGTATTAGAACTGTTCGCGCCTGCTATTTTTATTTTTTATTATATCTATATTATATAAACTTGCCATTTGCCATATATAAAACCTTTTTTTACAACATTCAAAAACAAAAAGTAATGTGTAAAATCGAATGTTCTGTGATCTTCTTTTGTTTTTCATTTCACTTACTAACTATTAATGACAACGTAACAATGTATAATTATGTTGCAATGATATCAAGATTAAACTAGTTTTAAAGCATTTTTTTGTTTAATTGAGTTCGGATTCCAGTGTCTAATTAATAGACAAGAACCTTTTTGGAATTTCTTTATTTATTATCGGTAGATTAAGTACCACCTGTCATCTGAAGTCATCCTTTCTTGTGTACACAAAAATGTTAAATCCCTTGTGTTTTAACTGACTTACTTACTCTTCAAACCGTACTAGGGAACCGTAATAGCTTTGTGTGAAATTTCATTCCGTATAATGTCAGTAAAGAAAAGGGAGTTGATTGATATTAAGAATTCATAAGTTGTATTTCACGTATTAACGTAAAACATATTTGCACAAAAAATCCTATCCGTCAATGTGTGATATGAAATGTAACTTTTTACACTTTTTTTTGGCATCATATTTTAAATATACCCCCATAAAAATACTTTTAAATCATCTTGTTAGTTGATTGAATTTAATATAAAGATACGATCGCTCCGAAACGTAGCTAATACTGAGTTAACCTGTTTTATAATATAAATCAAAGCACTCATCAAGTGGCGTTCATTATTAAATATTCGAGTAATCTGTAAACGAGATGATTAGCATCGTAACTTAAATTTAAACAACCATTTTAGCTTGCCGTAGGGTTTGAGGAAATAGGCAATTAGAGGTCTAGGCACAATCTAGCATTTAACCTGTAATTATGGCGTTAAGTCAGAAAATTGGTCTTAACTTGCAGAATCTTGTGTAATTTAAACGAGAGTTCGTTGTCCAATTTTATTTTAATTAAGAAGTTTTCGGTAACTCTCCGTACCTGAAAATGTGAATGTACCTAACTGTTACTTGCAATTAATTATTATTTTAATAACAACTATAATCATCAAAGTTGCTCAGATTCTGGACAATTTGTACTTGTTCTTTGAATAAATGTATTTTTCATACATTGTCCAAATATCAGGTGACTTGTTGTGTGTACCTTTGATCTATCTTTGTATTATTTGACCTTAGGTTTGATGTGCCTTTATTATTTGGTATATATAAAATCTTGGCGAGGATAATTTCATTCATACCACTTAAAATGTTTTCAATTCTGTCAACAAAAAAAATTGGCTATGCTAAACAATAGTTCTGCCTAAATTAACCCTTCGGGTGCCTGGTGGGTAAAACTTACATGGCGTGCCTGGTGGGTCTGTGGGACCCGGTAACTAAATGCTTGTTTTTTACTTATTTCATTAGTCAGAACGCCAAATAATCTGTTTATATTTATTTTAGAGCTGTTTAGTTATATGAATTAAAAATAAAATGAAACTAAAATTCTTCTAAAAAGTCACATTAAAAAAAATTAAAAAGGCTCTAATTTTACGTAATAAAAATAAACACCTATGTTTAAATCAACAATATTAAACTTTTTAATTGTGATCAACAATCAGACTTCACATTAATTTAAGGCACTAATTAATCAACTTACAAACTATTATATTTTAATCTAAAAGTAACAAAGATATTGCTTATAACTAATCAGTATTTATGTGACAATTTTCGCAAACGAAAATTGCGTGTTCCAAGCAAATATGACTTGTGCAAGAGACACTGATGTATTCTGACTTGAGATCTTTTTGGCTAGGACATACATAACAACACATTTTTCTACCAGTATCATGTCTTTTGGGTGGTGGTTCTGAGGGTTCCCCTAAATGAGAGCTGATTCTCTTACGTAAAGTATTTGTAAGATTTTGTTTCTTTCAACTATTACGTCGTTTAGTCTGATGTGGAGCAGTCAATATCATGCCCATTTTTTTATAAAGTTCCTTCTAGTTGTAATTGTATCAGAATTGTTTAACATATTACTAACTTTTGCGTTTATGCCAGTAGTGTTGAGAATCCAGAAATAATAATCAAGACCTTTATATATTGATCTATGACCAAAATTACATAATGGCTGGGACGTATAAATCACTTTCATTTGGTTGTGTATATGATATCACTGTTATTTGGTTCGTTATAGACTTTTACTTCATCCTTTTCATCATCAGAATCATGTGTCTGACTCACATTCACTTTCATCAAAAATTACATCCTCATCTTCATTTTCTTCAAAATTTCTCTCTAAAGCTTGGCAAATTTCATCATTTATTAATCGCCCAGCCATTATAACTGTATTCACATTTTTTCCACAAATAATTTACCACCCAATATAAATTAAAGAGCCAAAACAAAAATAATAGCTTAAAGATTAAAAGTTACGCCGCGTGCCTGGTCGGGTCCCTGAGACCCGAGCGCACATAAAATGCGTGTTGTTCGGATGGGTGTACGTTGTGGACAGCGGGAGAGTAGTCAAAATAGCCGTTAGTTTATATCGCGAAGCTACTCAGGAGTGCAGCGGGTTTGCTCCAAAAATTTAAAAGTTATCGTTGATTTTTTGAAGTGACGGGTCTGTCAGACCCACCAGGCACCCGAAGGGTTAAATTATGCGAATGCTGTGTTGGGCTATCTTGTTTCTGTTTTCCAGTTATTCAGTTGTTGTGACTCAAAATAACGTTATAACGCGAAATGGAAGGTTGACATCGTTGTTACACTTCGGTGTAATTTCTGGAGAAACCATCCTAACTGAAGGACAAACGGGACCCAGGAATATGGGATTGTGTAGTAGTAGTAAAATTTTGAATTAAATTGCCTCCTCTAGGCTTTAACGAAATCTTTATGTACTTTAAAAAAAAATCACTAAAACCTACTTTTAGACACATCATGTGTCGTTATTTTTAGATAGTAATCCAATCTCCTTGATAGTTCTCATTTGCATATTTTATCACATCACCGCTGAGTGCTATACAATGTCACTTTATATTCACACAAAGCGTGTTATCCATGGGCAAAAAATATCATGATAATAATGAAACCAGATGTGCCATGTGAGCCGAGATGGATCACTGGTTAGTTTAGGTTACAATCGATCGTTCTTACTAAAAAACGCTGTAATTTCAGCCAGTGTCAGTTAAAATAAAACATCAAACTGGTTAGAATGCGTTCATCCTAACCGATGATTGCGGCTTTAAAGCAAGCACCATTAAATACACATGTGCTTAATTTGTGTTTATAATTCTCGTCTTTGACGTTGAATAATAACCAGCAACCAATGCAAACATCATGGCGAAACCTGCATAGGTCTAATTTCATCAAAATTCTGCCACATGTGTATTCCACCAATCCGCATTGGAACAGCGTGGTAGTAAGTTCCAAATCCTCCTCACAAAGGGAGAGGAGGCCTTAGCCCAAATTACAGAAATGAACAGGCTGTTACTATCAATGAAACAACTTCATATAAAAAGTATACAATATGCAGCTATCCCAACGCTGTCTCCAATATAAGAGAAATGGCTGCAATATATCACTTTTTGCGCTGAAAACTCAGTTCCAATGTCACGCTGTTATTGATAAAAGTTTGAAGCACGATTTTCGTGACGGTGAAACTAAAAATGATTTTTAAAATTTCTAGGCTATTTTTCTCTGGTAGAAAGGACAGTTTTAAAACTATAATAATAATAATAATAAATATGAGACAACATCACATACATTACTCTGACCCCAATGTAAGTAGCTAAAGCACTTGTGTTATGGAAAATCAGAAGTAACGAAGGTACCACAAACACCCAGACCCAAGTCAACATAGAAAACGTATGGTAATCTACATCGACTCGGCCGGGAATCGAACCCGGGACCTCAGAGCGGCGTACCCATGAAAACCGGTGTACACACCACTCGACCACGGAGGTCGTCAGACTATCATATTAGTTACACGCATTCAAATGGTAATCGACTTGATAACGGTAAAGCATAATGTGAACGAGATCAGAGAGAACAATGACTGTATATTTTAACTAGCTGTGACCGCTGAGCTTTGTCTGCTGTCAAGCATATCTTTGACAATGACAGACAGTTCAAGGCTAGAAACTATTTCAACAACAACAGCCTGTAAATTCCCACTGCTGGGCTAAAGGCCTCATCTCCCTTTGAGGAGAAGGTTTGGAAAATATTCCACACGCTGTTCCAATGCGGGTTGGTGGAATACACACGTGGCAGAATTTCTATGAACTTTGTCACATGTAGGTTTCCTCACGATGTTTTCCTTCACCGCTGAGCACGAGATGAATTATAAAGACAAATTGAGCACATGAATCAGCGGTGCTTGCCTGGGTTTGAACCCGCAATCATCGGGTAAGATGCACGCGTTCTAACCACTGGGCCATCTCGACTCCACGACGTCCAAAAGATTTCGCCTTTTGCCAGTTCGCTGATCTATTTTATTTCAAACTAGCAGTGTCCGACTTTGTGCGCGTTTGAATTGAACAAAAGCCTTACTTTTCAGTTCGCAGCTTTAACTAGAAATTATTAATTCCATATTAGGCATTTTTATATTAAGTCGTTAGTGAGGGACCCGACGTAAAGCGGAGTGGTGAAATGCGCGAGGGCTAAGCGCGGTACTGGACAGTTTTTGGATATTTCAACGTGACCTTATGATTATTTCATATGTAATAAAAGCAGCCTGTGTTATATTACATCTGCTACCTGTGCATGAAAGTCCCGTTAAAATTGGTTCATCTGTTCCAGATTACTCGGAATAAACAGACAGATCGACAAAAATTATCTAAGAAAATTGTTTTGATATGTGTACCGTGTGTACATACATATGCATTGAATAAAAAGCGGTTATTTTTCTATTACAAACTGACACTCCAATTTTATTATACGGTTTTTATATAAAGTTATAGAAGTCAATTTCATTGCAACTAATATTCTTTGTATTAGTTCCACTGTTTTATATTGTGCGATAATTTTGGAGAAGTAAACATTTTCACAGACACATATACAAAAACACAGTTATTATTAATATTTCGATACTTTCTCAGATAGGTACTGATTACTGAAGCGAGCATCGGGATTCCCTATAATATTCGCCATAAAGAAAGATATTTTCTTTTCTAACAAAAGAGGTCGCTTTTGCGTTATCGAACACGGGTCCTTATTTACCGATTCTCATAATCCGATCGAATATATCTCGGACACGATTAGAAAGAGTTTAGGGCAAGACTTTACGTATGTACGATGTACGGATGAGCATTGTCTACTAGACTTAAAACAGCTGAGAATTTCTTTTCCTGAACCCGAGTTTTTTTATGTTATAGGGGGCAGACGAGCAGGAACCTCACCTGATGGAATGTGCTTATCGCCCATGGACATCTGCAACACCTGGGGGCTTGCAGATGAGTTGCCGGCCTTTAAAGAAGGAGTATACTCCGAGGTTCCCAAATCGTATCGGTTCGGAAAGCTGGTTGCGCGAGGTAGAAAATGTCTTAAAAATCGCGCTGTTTTTGGAGTGTCAAACTCAAAAAGCAGTGCGACTGCGAATGTTGCATCTATATTAACTATTAAATTAAATATCAAATGTTTGTAACATCCAAAATTTTACGAGTAAACATTGCAAACCAATTAACTTTGAACTCCAAAGAAGGACATAAGCAATTTCGGCCTAACACGTGATCAACTTACTACAAGTCCAACATATTTAGCTATAGATAGTTAAACCGACAGCTTTGCCTTGGATGTGGAGCTGATCGGTTTCTTAAACGCAAGTCCCCTTACTGTCTATCACGTTCCCATGCACATAACTTCAACAGCAAATGACGTCACGGCATTTACCCGTGACGTCTACAATCAAGTCATTGGCTTTTAATCATAACTAGTGATCCACGCCCGGGTGCAATACTGAAGCTTCAACAGAATTTGTTTATTTACGACATCACATCAGAAACACGACAGAAACATCAAAATTTATCAGTGTTACTTTACTATATTGTCTATGGATTATATACAATGACATTCCTCTCGAATCACTCTATCTATTAAAAAAAACCGCTTCAAAATCCGTTGCGTAATTTTGAAGATACAGGGTGATACTTTCCAGGATATGAAATATATATAATTGTTTTTTGTCCTCTTATTTGTCAAAAAATCATTGGTGCATGACAACACCAAATTCACAAGTTCATTACTAAGAGTGCCTCTCTCAAGTCTAGATATCAGGTGTATTGAAAAATGTAAGTCTGGATAGTAATATCTCTTTCAATCTCTGGAAATATTCACGTTGCGAAAATGTTCTTTGTTTTTCGACATTCAGGAAATTCCAATCCATAACAACGAAATGGCTGCACAAAATAAACTTTGGGTATATGCATGCATGCATTTTATTGGAACGTACAGTACACAACTTAGATGTAACATCGTAAAAGTAATCACATCCGAATTCAAAAACAATACCAAATTACCAATATTTATTTCTTATGTGATCTTTACACAAATGTAATAACTTGTAATATCATATGACCTAATACATTCGTCAATTTGACATGTCGATTTACATGCACTTGCTTTCTCGGGTTGAACTGACGTGAGAATCTAAAGCGACGAAATGCGTCGAATGGCGCGTTAGGGAGCTTTTTCTGTTGGTTGTTTAAATCGGCAGTAATCGGTTTTATTGAATTTGCCGATGCTACATCTAAGTTGTGTCGTACTGTACGACTTTTGTATTTTCTTTTCGATAACTTTTCAATCGATTTTTTATGTCTTTTGCCTCAGAATTCTGCCATTTATGATGATCTTTCTTGTTTAGATAAGTATACTTCCCGTTGGGCTTCATTCAATCTTTAAGGAAAATTGAGGTAAGTAATTGAAGAGTATTTTTGACAACAACAACAGCCTGTAAATTTCCCACTGCTGGTTTAAGGCCTGATCTCTCTTTGAGGAGAATACCTATATAATGAGAGTGCACATGTGGCGTAATTTCAATGAAACTAAACACATGTAGGTTTCCTCACGATATTTTCCTTCACTGCCAAACACGAGATGAATTATAAACACAAATTAAGCACATGAAAGTACAGTAGTTGCCTGGGTTTGAATCCGCAATCAGTTAAGATGCACGCGTTCTAACCACTGGGCCATCTCGACCCAATTGATTTTCATATACCTGCGGAATCTTATTATAGAAACCAAAATGTTATCCCAGTAAAGCCTTATTGGCTTTGCGGAGTCGGAATCTTCGCGTTATCAGCTTATCCTCACTTATCTTCTCTATACCGTGATTATCATTGATTCTATCAAAGGGATCAATGGTATTATTATATAGATACTTTAATAGTTGAAATGAATATTTGGATGATGAGACGAATATTTCAAGGTCAATTTTATGTGCAACGTTTTTACGTGTAACGTTTTTGTTTGCCACGTTTATTTTGAAAAGATCTTTGATTTATTTTGAGGTGTCTCCTTTTGATGATATAGATGTCTCTTTATTAAGATAATATTCTTGGAAATTTAGTAAATAAATAATATTGGACAACATCACATACCTAACTCAGATCCCAATGTAAGTAGTTAAAGCTCTTCTGTTATGGAAAATCAGAAGTAACGACGGTACCGCAGACACAAAGACCCAAGACAATATAGAAAACTACTGAACTTTTTTTACATCTACTCGGCCGGAAATCGAACCCGGCGTAGCCATTATAACCGGTGAGCACACTACTCGACCACAGTCGATCCTGTCCTATAAAAAAAAATACTCAAAGATAATTAATGTTGTAAGTATTTTAAAATCTTAATTAATTATCCATAGCGTGAAAATAAGAAAGCGTTTCGTTCCTATTCCATTATGCTGATCATGAGCAGCTGTTGCTCATACTAAAGCGCTTTTTAGCACTTTACTACAATTGATAGTCTTTACAAAAAAGCGCTGCACATTCTGCCACTAACAGATAAAACAAAAACATGGAACTCTGTGACGTCATCAACAAAGGGCTTGGAAGTATCGCCATGTTGAATTTGACTACGTTTTACTGGAGCTTAGGTAGATGTTACCAACCCGTTACATATTTCACAGCCAAACAAGGGACATAGCATCTTAATTCCCAAAGTTCAAGGAATGAGTAACATTTGTTACAGCAACGCGTTTGTACTCATTAGATATTAGTAGTCGCCCGTGGCTCCGTTCGCGTTTTACGGTCTTTTTGTCTGTCTATCTGTTTGTTGCGGCTAATCTTTGGCTAAAACGATTTTGACGGGACTTTCACTGGCAGCTGACTGATACAGTAAGGAGTAACTTAGTTAAGTAAAAAGTAACAGCCTGTAAATTTCCCACTGCTGGGTTAAGGCCTTCTATCCCATTAAGGAGAGGTTTTGGAACATATTCCACTACGCTGTTCCATTGCGGGTTGGTGGAATGCACGAGTGACAGAATTTGGATGAAATTAGACACATGCAGGTTTGCTCGCGATGTTTTCTTTCACCGCCGAGCACGAAATGAATTATAAAAACAAATTAAGCACACGTTTAATATATATAGTGGCGCTTGCCTTGATTTGAACCCAAAATCATCGGTTAAAATGCACGAGTTCTAACCACTGCTTAGGCTACGATAATATTTTTTTTTGTTAAATTCAAACGCGGTCGTAGGCTCAGCTCGTTTATAATATTAATAATAATTGATGCACTTATTACGGATTGCGAGGCCTTCCTATTTTAGATAAAGAAACTCGAAAGCATGATTTTTCATTTGTTTCCGTGTTACCAAGAAGGTTTTATTACATAATAATATTTTTACAGTTTCGGCCTCTTTAAATTCATGCTTAGCGTTTTATCTCGTGAATACAATATTTAAAAAAGACAACCATTCAACATAAATACACAAATGTAACATCAGAAGTCATAAAAAATAAATACCAACTCGAACTCGTAATGGCGCCCGTTCCCGCCATTTTTCAGCTTATGACGTAACTACCATTCAAGCTCGATATGAATTCGTTTTAAGGACAACGCATTTGATGCTTTTAAAATCATTTGAATTTGATAACAGCCTTTAAATGTCGAACTAAACAATTATTATTTACTTTTTGTATAACGTTTATAACAGTTTCGTAAACGTTTTGCTTGTCAAACACTAGCGGCCCGCCCCGGCTTCGCTCGGCTGTAAAGTTTATACTAAATGTACTACAGAATTTGTTTATATACGACATCACATTTAAAACTTCTAAAATTATGAGTGTTTCTTTACTATTTTGTCCAGGTAGTATATACAAAAACCTTCCTCTCGAATCACTCTATCTATTAAAAAAAACGCATCAAAATCAAAATAATGGGCTTTTACAAGCACTTTTAAATCGTCAATTAACAATTAAGTGATATACCACCGGTTCGGAAAGTAGATTCTACCGAGAAGAACCGGCAAGAAACTCATCAAAATCCCTTGCGTAGTTTTAAAGATTTAAGCATACATAAGAAAGGAGAAAGCGACTTTGTTTTATATTATGTAGTAATATACAACGTCCCCTATAAACATCAAATATGGCCGCCCTTGAACTGTCATGTCATTGCAGTTTTTAAAAAGGAAGGAAAAGGAAGTATCTTCTTTGACACCAAGGTTGGTGGCGTATTCGTAAAGTAAGGAATGGTTAATAATACCCACGAAGCCAGTACCATTTACCGATTTCATAAAATATGTATATCGTTATTGAAACCGATTTAAATATTTAAAATAACGGGTTGAATGCACTGTCATTACCGCTCCTAAATAACCCACCCTATTCTCCGAACACATCCGACCTCGCACGAGTGTTGCCGAAACGAAATCGATACAATGATACATCGACTAGCAGTAGCATCTGACGTTCCTTGGATATTTGAAATTCGAATCCGATTTCGGTCTTTGATAAATGTGTCTAGTTTTTTTTTTAATTTTATGCTCAAGGTCAAATATAATATTCTCCACAGATTATAAATGAAAAAGCTAATAGACTATACGGTACTTTTATGGTATAGGTTGGCGGAGGAGCATATGGGCCACCTGATGGTAAGTGGTCACCATCACCGATAGACAATGAAGCTGTAATAAATATTAACTATTCCTTACATCGCCAATGTGCTACCAACCTTGGGAACTAAGATGTTATGTCCCTTGTGCCCGTAGTTAAACTGGCTCACTCACCCTTCAAACCGGAACACAACAATACTGAGTACTGTTATTTGGCGGTAGAATAACTGATGAGTGGGTGGTACCCAGACGGGCTTACACAAAGCCCCACCACGAAGTAAACATTATAGTTAAAAATATATAAAATATTAATAATAAGGATGATCGCCATTGTTTTATCCTCATCGGAAATAATATGTAAAACCTTCTCCACAACCGGAAGTGAGGCTTTTGATGTTAGGCTGTGACTTGACTTAGTCAGAGTGTATCTTATAACTAATAAAATAATAAATAAATATAACACAAAATCACATACATTACTCTGATCCCAATGTAGCTATAGCATTTGTTTTATAATAAATCAGAAATAACGACGGTACCACAAACACCCAGACCTAACATAGAAAATTAATGATAATCTTCATCGACTCTGCCGGGAATTGAGCCAGGACCTCTGAGTGGTATACCCATGAAAACCGATGTAAACACTACTCGACTACGGAGGTCGTCAAATATAATTATAACTAGCGACCTGCCTTGGCTTCGCACGGGTGCAATGCTGATACTAAATATACTATAGAATGTCTTACAACGTTCACAGCTTTTTTGTCATAAGACAATACAAACCGCTATGTCCCTGCATTTAATATATACATACATCCATATATATTACATACTGTGTGTCATATTGATCTATATTAAATGCAAAACGTATTTAAGGTACTTCCTAAGATGATTATGTATTGCTTGAAATAACTTAAAAAATAACCCATTATTTCTCGTAAAACAACAATAACAACAACAGCCTGTAAATTTCCCACTGTTGGGCTAAGGCTTCCTCCCCTTTTGAGGAGAAGGTTCGGAATATATTCCTCTTAAAAAGTAAATATAAAAAATAGTTAAAGCGGGTTAAGGCCTAAGAGATAGACATATACCGTACCGTTATATCTTTTATTGAACAGAACAGAACAGAACAGAACAGGTGTACAATGCTGTAAGTACATTATTTTGTATCTATCTACTAAAGTTTAGCCAGCGTTTGCAATGTGAGCGCCAAAAAAAGTGTTTACCTCGGAAGACATTACATTAGAAACTTCTAAAATAATCAGTGTTTCTCTGCTAAATTGTGCATGTGTTATACATATAAAGCTTCCTCTTGAATCAATCTATCTATTGAAAAAGTCACTTCAAAATCCATTGAATAAATTTAAAGATACTTAGGGACAGATATACTTTGTTTTGTACTATGTAATGATGACGATAATGATCATAATCTAACTATACTTTATTCATGTAGGCTTTTACAAGCACTTTTGAAGTGAAGTTACCACCGGCAAGAAACTCAGTAGTTACTCTTTTTCAACATTTTAAAAATTATAATTGTTTATTTGTAATTGATAATGATAATGATATCGTAGTTGATGTTTACAACGTAAACAATATTATTATTAATGAAAAGAACAAGCACAGCAAAGAAAACATTTATAAACTAATTATATTAAACTCGAGCTCGCTTTGTTTGTAGATACAAAATAAAAAAATAATAATATCGCGAGTCACCTCTTGTTTTCTTCTTCTTGGGATGAAGTTATTCTCGCTATATATTAAGTTATGTATAATTTCAGCTTAAATACAATTATTAGTAACAATAGCAGGGAAAATGTACCACAACATATCAGTCTGTTTTTCAGTTATGTCGTCCACAGCTGGACAAACCTTCCACATAAAAGGTCAACCATCCCAATTAAAAAAAATGTACTTTATTAAAGAAGGCTATATACAACACTGAGAGCTGAGATGGCCCAGTGGTTAGAACGCGTGCAATTTAACCGATGATTTCGAGTTCAAACCCAGGCAAGCACCACTGTATATATGTGCTTAATTGTGTTTATAATTCATCTCGTGCTCGGCGGTGAAGGAAAACATCGTGAAGAATCCTGCATGTGTCTAATTTCATCGAAATTCTGCCACATGTGCATTCCAGCAACCCGCATTGGAACAGCGTAGTGGAATATGTTCCAAAACCCTCTACTCAATAGGAGAGGAGGCCTTAGCCCAGCAGTGGGAAATTTATGTGCTGTTACCTTAATTATATAACACACCATATTAAGCGAAGCTACCAACAGTTCGGAATGTAGATTCTATCAAGAATCTCAGGCAAATCGGATCCTGTATCTCGCACCTTTTTAAATCTCTCCACCTCGCTACAGAGCCTACACTGTTTGCCCGAGTCCGTAATTTAAACAAATTTACACTAGCTCACTAACTAAAGCATACTTTTTTATCTAAAGTACAACAAAACTTTATTTTATTAAACGTTTGTTACGTTAAATATACAAAACTTAAAGCGTTCGTAATTTCGCTTTCATAATACGAAATATGGCGTAACAAAAAACAATACTAATTGCTCATAACAATTCAAACAATTTTCAACTTTATCGCATTGTGTTAAGAGTGAAAATTTAACAATAGCATCTCGTTTTAACGGTTATTTATTCGAATGAAACGTTTTAAATTTAAATTCGGAACGCAAACTTAAAATGGCGTTACAAACGATGTATATCGCGAACGTGTCTTGATATCAAATGCGAAGCACACTTCTGATACAGTAGAAAGGAAGACGAGATAGAATTAAACTCTTCAAATGGATTCAGAACAAATTAGTCGTAAAAAGCATCACAACAACAACAACAACAACAGTCTGTTAAATTCCCACTGATGCGCTAAGGCCTCCTCTCCCTTTAAGGAGAAGACTCTTGTCTAAATCTCTTTAAAACGTCAAAATTGTGCTAAGTATTTACGTTACATGCTATGACGGCTGTACAGTTTCGAGTGAAAATCGAAAATGTTTTGAGTGAGCGTTATAGTAATCTTCATCATCATCAATAGCCTGTAAATTTCCCACTGGGCTAAGGGCCTTCTCTCCCTTTGAGGAGAATGAACAGCGTGGTGGAATATGTTCCAAACTTTCTCCTCAAAGGGAGAGGAGGCCTTCAGCCCAGCAGTGAGAATTTACAGGCTGTTATTGTTGTTGCATAGATGTGAATTCGTGGGAAATTAACAATTTTATTCACAGTGAAATTTTCAACCGCGATATTCGAAGCGACGTTCTGAAAATTTATTTATGAAATTAAACTCGTAAAATGTCGCCGTGTTTAGATAACGAAATTATTTATGAGAAAATGAACGTAAAGATTAAGCTTTATTTATGGTCATTTCCCTATTCAATAATAGGGTATAATACTCAATACAAGATTATGTTAAAGATAAAAAAGTAGACTTAGTATTTGTTAATTTCTAGACAAGATGTATAAAAATATAATCGTACGTAACTAACTCCTAAATTAAAATGGTGGAAGAGTAACTACTGAGTTTATTATCGGTTTCCTCGGTAGAATCTACTTTCAAAACCGGTGGTACTTTTAGCATACCATTATTCGTATAAACGCAGATATATTTGAAAATTATATCCTTATGAAATTGGGGTAGCTCAAATTATTTAAAGGACTTAAGCGACATATTATTACAAAACAAAAGCTATCATTCATCATTTTACAAATACTGTTATATGTAAATATAAATAAATTCTCTTTATCAAAGATAATATCCATGAAAATTTGACAAAGGACCGAAGTCCATACAGAGCATGACACAAAAGGTCGTTTTGTAGTAAATAAATTTTGAAGCATTATTCATGGAGTGGATTAATTTTCGACGTCGTTATTTCCATATGTCAAGCTAGTATGTGTTCGCGGCTTCGCCTGCGTTCAAAGGGGAGGGGTGTGCATACCGAGTAGCTTAGTTTAGCCACCTGATGGTAAGTAGTCACCACTGACAACAGACATGAATGCTGTAAGAAATATTAGGAAATTATTAAATGTCAATTTAAGCCGATGATTGCTGGTTCAACCCCCTGAGTTACCAATGAGTTGTATACATTTTTTTACGCTATTGGTTGGCGGATGAGCACATTATGGACCTGATAATAAGTAAGTAAGTAAACACTAACCATTCCTTTCATCGCCAATGCGCCATTAACCTTGAGAATTAAGATGTTACGTCCCTTGTGACTACAGTTACACTGGCTCCCTCACCATTCAAACCGGAACACAACAATACCAGGTACTGTTGTTTGGCGGTAGAATATCTGATGAGTGGGTGGTATCTATCCAGACGGGCTTGCACAAAGCTACCACCAAGTAAATCTATTAAAATCGGTCACATATATATCCATAAAACTACATCGGGGCTGCGTGGCGGCATAATCGCCAATCTCCTTAATATTTCGATATGAATTGCCTGTCAATAAATGATGGTAAAAAAAATATGATAGCAATATTCTACCTATATGATAAATTCACCTTAATTTATAAATTGTGTATTTCATTTTCCAAAACAAACACATTATTATTACCGTCTTAAAACCTTGGTTTTCTTTGAAAATATTTTTCTTTTATCCAAGAAAGAAGGTTAAAGGAAACTAATGTTTGAGGCCAGTGCTAATATTCTAGCGGTCTACTTTCTATACTCAAAGCCTAGGTGTCCAAATACAAAGAGTTCTAGCCGCGGGCATATTGCATTGTGCATTCTTAGCTTCATATATAACACATAGAGACAGTTGTACAACCTAGAATATTACACCTACCTATTCTCTCAGAACAAAACTAAAGGCGCAGAATACTATCGTGAATTCTTAATCAAAGTATACTTTATTCAAGTAGACTTTTGCGAGCATATTTGAATCGTCATTTAACAATTACGTGAAGCTACCGACAGGTCGGAAAGTAGATTCTACCGAGAAAAACCGTCACGAAAGGCAGTAGTTGCTCTTATTCATATCATGCCTGGAAGTCAACAACTATTAATTGCACGCTTTTTTATCGTCTGTATAATTTTGTATTGAATTCCTTCTTTGCCAATGAATATTTTACAAATGATCTGAATACATGAAAGTCTGTGAAATAATTGCTGTAAATTTATATGTGAATCTCAGGGACGATAGTTTCTTTAAAACTCTTGCTTCCACTGTGTAACTCACTTTATCTTATTAATAAATGTTATACGTGGTAAACGAGCTGGATGCACAGCTGATAGAAAGTGACTACTATCGTCCATGGACATCTGCAATATGACTTTCAGATGCGTTGCCGACCTTTAAGAATCTTAAGAAAAGTAGAATACGCTCTTTACTTAAAGATTCCCATGTTCAAAAGCTGGTTTTACAGTTGTTGTGCGTGGCAGAAAGTGTCTTAAAAATGCTATTTATTTAAGCCTTGCTACATCCTATGTATTCTTCAAACGGTATCTTAAGAAAATACCCCATTTTCACCATAATCATCATTAGTTTTAAAGTGTTAGCTTTTGATAGGATGGTAAGCCCTATTCGGGAGAGATTACTTTAAGTAAGCAAGTAAAGAAACAGCCTGTAAATTTTCCACTGCTGGGATAAGGCCTCCTCTTCCGTTAAGGAGAGGGTTTGGAACATATTCCACCACGCTGTTGTGCTGCCGGTTGGTGGAATGCACATTCGGCAAAATTTCGATGAAATAAGACGTATGCAGGTTTCCTCACGATGTTTTCCTTCACCGCCGAGATGAATTTTAAACGAGTTGAATTATAAACACAAATTAAGCACATATAGATGTGTTTGAACCCGAAGTCATCAAAAAATTTTAACAATAAGAAAAACCGACTTCAACCAAAAAACCATTTTAAAACAAATAAATATGCCCTAAAAAGTAATAAAAATAATTGCCTATTCAACATATTTTTAGAGTCCTAAAAAATGAAATGAAAAATATTAGACTACTCAAAAGTCGATTTACGATTATATTATAACGTAGTTATAGTTATTGTTATATTTGGATCCGGTAATTTTTTTTATTTATATTATATGTATAGATAAGGTAGACGCAGTAAATATTACTGATTTTGTTTACAACTGCGATGTCTTTTCAGAATAGTAAAAATAATAGGTAGTACTATAATACCCAAAGGTATGCGGAGATTAGGTATCCCACTCTATTTCCATCCTGTCGTAGACCCTTGGGAGCATTTTACGTTCATTAGGAAGCACGGGAATATTAACACTACCGAGTTCCGAAGTTTACGGGTCACTACTGTAAAAGTTTTGACGGGAACTTCCAACAAAAGGAACACTTGGAGCTTGTCACTACGACGACCTCCGTGGTCGAGTGGTGTGTACACCGGGTTTCATGAGTACGCCACTCCCAGGTCCGGGTTCGATTCCCGGCCGATGTAGAAAAAGTTCATTAGTTTTCTGTGTTGTCTTCGGTCTGGGTGTTTCTGGTGCCGTTGTTCTTCCTGATTTTCCATAACACAAGTGCTTTAGCTACTTACATTGGGATCAGAGTAATGTATGTGATGTTGTCCAATATTTATTTATTTATTTGGCACACCATCCTTCATTACGTCTGTAATAAAATAAACATTAAGCATCTTTGAAGGTTTTTTATTAAACCTATTAGTAAGTCAATTCTATACATTCGATTGGCCTAAACTTTTGCATTCTGTACAAAGCGAATTTTTTGGACGCAGTCTATTTAATCGTCAGACAAATATACAAATACATAAAAGAGCAATATCCAATTGCCCAGATGGACCATTGGCCCATGAGTTAGAACACGTGTATCTTAATAAATTATTACAGGTTCAAATCCAGACAAGCACCACTGAAATTTTACGTGCTTAATTTGTATTTATATGCATGTGACTAATTTCTACAAAATCCGCATTGGAACAGCGTGGTGGAATATTTTCCAAACCTTCTCCTCAAGGGGAGAGGCCTTTGGAGACCCGCAGTGTTCCAAGCTGTTAATGATAGAGACTATTTCGTGGAAAAATAGACCTTCGAGGTCATAGCCCAAGATTACTTCCACGGTTTATGGATCAATCTGCTAAGACCATTGACCAACTCCAATTAATATATATGTACAATTAGTATATACAGTCAGGGTAAGAAAAGGTTCGTCACCTCAAGAACTATTTTTGTGTGCTACTGAGTACACACTGATCGGCGATAATCTGCTTTAACGATTGAGAATGTCATAGTAAAGTAACAGCACATAAATTTCCCACTGCTGGGCTAAGGCCTCCTCTCCTATTGAGTAGAGGGTTTTGTAACATATTCCACCACGCTGTTCCAATGCGGGTTGTTGGAATGCACATGTGGCAGAATTTCGATTAAATTAGACACATGCAGGTTTCCTCACGATGTTTTCCTTCACCGCCGAGCACGAGATGAATTATAAACACAAATTATGCACATATATATTATAGTGGTGCTGGCCTGGGTTTGAACCCGAAATCATTGGTACGATGCACGCGTTCTAACCACTGGGCCATCTCAGCTCTTTCTTGAGAATGACATATTGCGTCGCAATGTTATAAAATCTCACGTCTAGCAGAGAGCACTGTGTAAGTTTAATTTTACTGTGACTGTACATATTTTTAGCTAATCGTATTATTTTAGAGTAGGTTTACTTCGAGGTTGGCATCGCTGAATTTTTGAAACGCTTTTACAAATTCATAACACGTTCGTTGGCAGAAAACATCGTGAGGAAATCTGCTTATGTCATAAGAAATTTTGTGGCGTTATATCCTGTAATCCGTACAGCTTGATAGATTATGTTTCAAATGCTTTTTTGATGGCAATGTTAGTCTTTAATAATAATAATGACAAATATATTGAGCGCGGTATATGGACACAAAGACATATTAATATGTAGAATTCTAGGTATAATAAAGTATGTAGTTGAAGATCCTACACTATCTAATTAATTACATTTAGTATTCTTAAGCACGAGACTTTAGAACAGACTAAAAAAATAGTTATAAATTATAATGAAGTCAACTTAAAAAAAATTAACTAAAAAAACCGAATGCAAACAAAACACTATTTTAGAACAAATTAATATGCACTAAAAAGTTAAAAAAGATAACGTATTCAAATTATTCCTTAGAGTTCTCCTTAGTAAAATTGAATGAAAAAGATAAGACTCCTTAAAAGTTGATTTACGATTATATTTAAAGCCGGTAGCAGCCACAGGCACGCGCCTCAATAAGCAAAAGTTGGAAGCGATACGAGTCCCTTGATTGACGTAGTATATTGACATATAAAAGGTAATTTGTAAAAAACATATATCTTAAAGTATTCTCGTATTGTTTTTTGCTAGATATATTGTAGGGTTTTCTTGGTTGACACCGACTATATATACACAGGTCTTGTAATTCCGATAGCAAATCCCTCAAAACCAAAAGAAGTTCAGGAACAGTACTAACATCTTAACAAGCTTTACGATTTATACAGACTCCGGGCTTTTATAGAGAATGTTTGCAATAGAAAATTTCAATAACTTTTTATCGGACTGGCCTGGGGTATGAACCCAGGACTTTCTAATCAGTAACTATATATCTAGCTACTAGACAAAGACAAATACTAGCATGACTGTATTTTGTAAATGTTGAAAAAGAGTAACTAGGTTCTTTTCGGTAGAGTCTACTTTCCGAACCGTTGGTAGCTTCACTTAATTGTTAAATGACGATTCAAAAGTGCTTGTAAAAGTCTACTTGAATAAAGTTTATTTTCATTTGATTTGTTTTGACAAGACTAAAGTACATACTACAGAAGGTTACATAATTTCTAATTTACCAACCCTTCTCGGGATATTTGGAGTTTTTCAAATTATTCGAAGAAAATTTTCCAAATTAATAATAAAAAAGCAATAGTTGTTGTTGACGGTATATTCACGCGAATAATTTAAATCTGTTCTCAAAATTTTCATTAAACGTCGATGAATGATCGCGAAATTGCCATATAAAATTAATTCGAACTCCCAATAAATTCAGAATCCACAAGAATTGGCGAGTGATTCTGACGTCGAGTGGAAATATTTATTCGTGTAATTAAATCCAGGGCACGCGTGTGCAAGTGTGTATTATATCATTGAATTATTTAAGTGTATTATAAACAGGGGGTTTTCCATGATACCTCTGTTAATCATACTCTGTATTATAGCATATATATATTTAGTGATGTACTAGTAGCCATACGCGGCTTCACTTGCGTTTTAGACTATTGCTTGTCATGGTCAGGCAAAAAAGTAGCCTATGTCCTTTCTTGGTATTAAAGTTTGCTTCGTACAAAATTTTATCAAATTCGGTTCAGCGGTTTGGTCGTTCAAGAGCGACAGACAGATAGAGTTACTTTCACATTAATAATATTAATATATATGTAAATTAATTGGCATATAGCCCTGATGGTCTCCAAAATCCTGATACATTGACACCGTAAGAAATATTAACCATAACATGGCCACATTCTTAAGCACATAAGATGTTGTTCCTTGTGGTACACTTGGTGGTAGATCACAACAACATACCATCTCAGTTCCCAAGATCTGCATTAGTAGTAAAGTATATATATAAGTATATATAAGTATTAGTAAAGTAACAGGCTGTAAATTTCCCACTGCTGGAATAAAGCCTCCTCTTCCATTAACGAGAGGGTTTGGAACATATTCCACCACGCTGTTCCAATTCGGGTTGGTGGAACGCACATGTGGCAGAATTTCGATGAAATTAGACACATGCAGGTTTCCTCGCGATGTTATATATATACTGGTGGTTGGATTTGAACCCGCAATCATCAGTTAAGATGCATATGTTCTTACCAATGGGATTTGCATTGCCATGGACTATATTTGAAAATTGCACATTGGCACATCTTGGAAATTAAATATATATTTATCCAAGATTTTCAACTAAGTTCCAATTGTACTTTCCACTGGGTTATTCAAAGCATGTAAAAAGTCTTTAGCAAACTAATCCATTACTAAGTTAATGTAAGACACTCTTAATACTCTTCGTCATGGCTTAACGTTGATTATTCCGTGAAACTTCCGGTGACTCAGCTAATACTGAGCTTACCGCATTTCTAGCTCTACTATAAATAACTATATACAAAATTACTAACTGTATTATATGTTGGTTTGGTGTAATTTAACGTTTTCCTACGACTTTCTGTGCATGAATTTGTTGCCTCTGAATGCAATGCTAAAATTTAAAGTGAATGTTGCAGTACTGGGCATCTCCTATTTGGGAGTAGTCTTTGACCTGATGGTAAGCCCATCTACGTACCGCCTATTCATCGGATATTCTACCGATAAGTAGCAATACTTAGTATTGTTTTGTTCCGGCTTGAAGGATGAGTGAGCCAGTGTAACTATCATCTAGCTAGTGTGACTTTCCAACAAGTTGATTATTTGCTAGAAACTTGGATCTTATGTCAGTTGCGAACTAATGCTCGTTGTTAAATTTACACATCTGACAGAATATACGTTACATATTTTATTTCGATATCTGTCTTACTCCGACCGAGACGTGAGTTGGAAAATAAAAAACAAACTATGGAGTTAACAATACAATGGTGCGTCACCTACAATCCATTATTTCTGCACTTATATACATACTAAATTTATACTATGAAAAAAAATATGCTCGTCAAGTCGGGGTCCAGCTTTACTAATTGCAAATGTCATATTAATATCAGCAGCCGAGATTCCCCAATATTTAGAACATGTACATATTAACCCATGTTGCGGATTTCAACCCAGACGTGGTTAAGAAAAACAAAGAAGCCTATGTATGAGCTGAAATGGCCCAGTGGTTAGAACGCGTGCATCTTAAGCGATGATTGCGGATTCAGGCAAGCTCCACCATATATATATGTGCTTAATTTGTATTAATAATTCTTCTCGTGCTAGGCTGTGAAGGAAAACGTCGTTAGGAAACCTGCGTGTGCCTAATTTCACCGAAATTCTGACACTTTCCTTAATGGAAGAGGAGGCCTTATCCCAACAGTGAGAAATTTACAGGCTGTTACTTTACTTTTTTTAACCCATGTACGAGTCTCATTTCAATGAAAAATCCAACCAATCCAAATCCAAAATCCACCAACTCACATAGAAGTAGCATGGCTGAATAATATCCAAAACCTGAGGAGGTTTTGGTAAGGTAAGGAAAAGGAGTTCCTATACCAGCAGTGTCACTTTGCCATATCTTATAAATAAGAAGCATGTCTGCAATGCTTTCGAGCTTCAAGATTCTCTGACTTTTCCAGATTTAAATGAACGTAGAACAAATCCAGCACTGCTAGCGAATGCCTTCCATGAAGATTGCAAGGAAAAGGATTAGTGTATCAACCACGTTGCTTATCCGATCATGGCTAGATTTCTCACAACTTTCACGATAAAAATAAATTAACATTTTTTATCTCACAATATTTTGTCATGGTGTAAACCTCGAAATAAATTTAAAATAATTTTATAAATGTGAAAGTAACTATGTCTGTCTGATGCTCTTTTTCCGACCAAAGCAATAATGTGAAGCAAATTTGATAATCAATAAAGGAAAAAGGCTACTTTTTTATCCGACACATGACAACCAATGCCTTAAAACGCAAGCGAAGCTTTTTTTATGACATAGTTGGCAAACGAGCGGGAGGCTCACCTTATGGAAAGTGACTACCACCGCCCATGGACATCTGTAACACCAGGGGGCTAGCAGGTGCGTGGCCGGCCTTTAAGAAAGGAATACGCTCTTTTTTTGAAGGTTCAAGAAAAGAGCTGCTGGCGATTACTTGTAGTATTATAAAACAATAGTACCGTACCAGATTTGCATCCATTAAAGTGGTAATTATGTCATCCTACTTATATAAAATTGTATAAATATAATATACATTGCTTGGCACGGCTGAACTTAAGATTTTTTTTTAATTTACTTTTTAATGAATACCGCTGTCTATTAGTGAAAACCGCATGAGAATCCGTTCAGTAGTTTTGGAGTTTATCGCGAAGATACAGACAGACATACACAGTTGTTGTTTTATAATAATTGGAGTGATAATTCATCTCGAGCTTGCTTTCTAGGAAATCATTATTATAAAATTCTGTCACACGTGGCCAAGAGTTCCAAGCAAAGTTTTTACTAAATCTGAAATTTAATATCCATTACAGTGACAAGGCAATTGATTAATTAAAATATTTTTTATCATAGTTATCGAATCAGCGTGTGAATGCAATTTTCCGACGCCCGTAAAAAGCATGAATCGCAAAATAATAATTTATCACCGGCGGTATCGTTTTAAATATGAAGTTACTTTTAAAATTTATGACGAAAACCAATCAGATGTGAAATAACTCCTGAACTCTGGTGGAAGGGGTAAGCCTTACTTGATCAGAACTATAACAGCGATGTTCTCCTAGGATTATTATATTAAAGCTTAATTCGATATCCAATATATTCACTTTTACAGAACAACAACAACAGTCTGTAAATTTCCCACCGCTGGGCTAAGGCCTACTGTCCTTTTGTGGAGAAGGTTTGGAGCATATTTTAACACGCTGGTCCAATGCGGGATGGTGGAATCACATGCGTCAGAATTCCATTGAAATCGGACACATGTAGTTTCACCTCACGATGTTTTTGTCCACCGAGATGAATTATAACTACAAGTTAAGCACATGAAAATTCAGTGGTGCTTGCCTGGGTTACACCGGCAATTATTGGTTGAGATGTACGCGTTCTAACCGCTGAGACATCTCAGCTCTATTCGCTTTTTACAAAAGGAATAATTTTGGGACAATTGTTTTTCTTTTCGAGATGGCCTCCAAGATGGCCGAGTCGAGATGGCCCAGTAGTTAGAACGCGTGCATCTTAACCGATGATTGCGGGTTCAAACCGCTGATTGATGCGCTTAATTTGTCTTTATAATTGATCTCGTGCTCAGCGGTGAAGGAAAACATCGTGAGGAAATCTGCATGTGGCAAATTTCATAGAAATTCTGCCACATGCAGATTGTGTATTCCAACAACCCGCATTGGAACAGCGTGGTGGAATATGTTCCAAACCTTCTCCTCAAAGGGAGAGAAGGCCTTTAGCCCAGCAATGGGAATTTACAGGCTGTTGTTGTATGTTGTTGTTGTTGTTTTTCTTTTCACAACGATTTCAATAGCAAAAGAAATACCACCCACCACTAGTACCTCGTATTTCTTACACATTTTAGGCCATCAAGGCACCACCAATAAGATTTAACTGGTAATCTTTCTTTTACTTTTTACATTGACTTATTCATACTTGAAACCAAACATAGCAATACATAGTTTTGCTACTGTTTAGCGGTAGAATGACTGATGAATGATTAATGCCTAACCCGACGAAGTTGCGTAGCGCTTCAGATTGCCACTGCAATATTAACCCTGGATGTATTCGGCATCTATTCTTGGATCAAAGTGAGAATCGACTATGTGAATAGCGGATACTTTATTGCGGATATTATATTATATTGTGATTCATACTCTGGCAAACATATATAAAATCTTTAGTTTGTGTTTGGTGGTGGAGAAATCTATAGTGAAAATACCCAACCAGCAAATGAGCGGTGGTGGAATGATCTCCAAAACGTCTCATTCACCGATGTGGGTAGTTTCCAGGCTATGCATTTTGATAATGAATGTCGTTTTATATTTTATAATTCTTATTGTATCTTTACGTAGTATAAAACAAAGTCGCTTAACGCTGTCTGTCCCTATGTATGCTTAGATCTTTCAAATTACGTAACAGATTTTGATGCGGTTTTTTAATAGATAGAGTTATTACGCCGAGGCGGGTAGCTAGTATAGGATAAAGTAAACTCTTGATGAATTAACTCTCATAATAGGAAAGCTAAACTGGTATCACAATAATTTATTATGTATTATATACTTGACTTATTGGGCCGAAATAGATAGGCTATTTAAGTGCCAGGTCAAATCAATATAATAGTATATTTCTGTCAAGAGAGTTAAGGGTTATTGCAATATGATATTTTCTCATAAGGAAAACATATCCTCCCAGTACCTCTCACTTCTGATAGTGAAAGCCGTTGGCTCTGAATCATAAGCAACATATTCGTACCCTGCAATATAAAATCAAAATAAACTTTTTACAAGCACTTTTGAATCGTCATTTAACAATTAAGTGAAGCTACCACCGGTTTGGAAAGTAGATTCTACCGAGAAGAACCTAGTTACTCTTTTTCAACATTTACAAAATACAGTCATATTAGTTAAATAGCTATATTTTATTATCATTGTGTGTGTGTGCTAGGGTGACCTTGAACACACACATACAAGGTAAATATTGTTGCGTGGAACAGTCAATTACTTTTTTAACCTGCGCAGGTTATACGCATTGATGACGTTAATTTAAAATTCAGATTTTACGATTTCATACGCTTACTTGGTATACATTCTACATCTCCCTGAAAATTGAAACTCATTTTGTATGAGTATTCTCAAGAGAGTCAATCAATGTTTATTATGCAATATACTGGATAAAACTAAAACTATTTATCTGTTCTATTTTTAAATTCATTTATTCGTTTGTGTTATAGATTGATGCTCTTTTTTTACCGCATTACCCACCTTATCTACCTTGTGAGAGCCGAGATAGCCCAGTGGTTATAACGCGTGCATCTTAACCAATGATTTCGGGTTCAAACCCGTAACTCGCACCACTATTTATACGTGCTTAATTTGTGTTTATAATTCAACTCGTTCTCGGCGGTGAAGGAAAACATCGTGAGGAAACCTGCATGTGAATAATTTCATTGAAATTCCGCTACATGTGCATCCCACCAACCCGCATTGGAACAGCGTGGTGGAATATGTTACAAGCCCTCTCTTTTATGGGAGAGGAGGCCGTTAGCCCAGCAGTGGGAAATTTACAGGCTGTTACTTTACTATTTACCCACCTTATATTCTATGAGCTATCCTAACTCTTCCAGGCAACGGTGTACCGTGGGTTCCATATGCTGCCTGTTATGTAGCGACAAGGTCACCAAAATTCTACGCTTTTTTATTGAGACTGTATCGACGTTAAATTTATTTATTTTCTCTTCGTGGTATACCATAATAATTATAAATTATAAAACACTAAATAGCCACTTAAATAGCCTATCTATTTTGGACCAATAAGACAAATATAGGTACATGTGAATAGTCCCTATGTATACTTAGATCTTTAAAATTACACAGTGGATTTTGATTCGGTTTTTTAAATAGATTTATTGATTCCAGAGGAAGGTTATCTTTAAAACATATAGGTACAACATAGTAGAGAAACACTGTCAGCGTTAGACGCACAACTGGGCGGCGAGCTAGTCTGTACATAGTATAAAACAAAGTTGCTTTCTCTGTCCCTATATCCCTTTGTATGCTTAAATTTTTAAAATTACGCTACGGATTTTGATGTGGTTTTTTTTAATAGATAGAGGGACTCGAGAGGAAAGTTTTAGCATATAGTCCATCGATAGATATAATAAAATTGGAGTGTCTGTTTTTAATATTAAAATAGCCTTTTTTCTCAATGCTTGTATTTATACATGGTAAATATACCATAAAAAATTAAATTAAAAATTTAAAAAAACCCCCGACTTTATTAAAACCAAATGTAATGAACGGAACGAGATATCCATAAACAATTATAATTCCTATGAAAAAATAACTAAGACGGAAAAGCCTATAAAAAGGAAAAAATAACTTTAAACTTATGTTTGTATGGGAGTACTTATGTATGGAATTTTTTTTATAATGTTATCGCGTCGGGGGACCGCCCTATTTATTGGCTAAACGTTTGTCAAAGTTATTTATAAGTATTTAGGTACTTATTAAGTTTTTTCTTAGTCCTATATTCATTTATTTCGTTTGTGTTATGCTATGATGTATCGTATACTTGTATATGTATATATTATATAATTTTATATGTAGGTATATAGGCTTTGCTTCGAGAAAGCAACGCGCACGAATTATGTTGAATGGCGCGCACGAGTTGCATTGCATGCCGCCGCCCGCACGCAGCGCGGCGACGAACGCGGCAAGAAGCGAGCGCGGGCGGCGCGGGTGTGTCGCGGGAGGGGGAAAGTGGGCGGAGCGTATCGCTATCGAGTTTGGTAACCCGAGCGGGCAGACACGCGAGGGCAGACGTCGTTGATGGTTGTGTTTTACATTGAAAATTTTTCGAGTCAATTTAGTGTGAGTCATCGTAGAAATTTTGGTTTTAGTATTGATTAGTATAGTTTGGTTGTGTATTAAGTTTTTAAGTTGATTTACCTGGATTTCATAATACTATTTTTAACATTTTCGTTGTAATTTAATATTTTGTTTGGTTTCTAATTTAATATCTTTTATGTTTTGTGAGTAAGTTGCGGTCCCCCGACGCGATAACATTATAAAAAAAATTCCATACATAAGTACTCCCATACAAACATAAGTTTAAAGTTATTTTTTCCTTTTTATAGGCTTTTCCGTCTTAGTTATTTTTTCATAGGAATTATAATTGTTTATGGATATCTCGTTCCGTTCATTACATTTGGTTTTAATAAAGTCGGGGGTTTTTTTAAATTTTTAATTTAATTTTTTATTTCATGCTTTTTGTAGGAACTCCTTAGCGATTTTATTCCATTTCTTTTGATTTCTTTGTCGTACCTTTTAATTTGTATAGTTTGTGTTCATAGTTTATGCAGGTGTTTTTAATCAAAGGTTTTAAACATTTTCAATTTAATTTTTGTTTCATTATTTTTGTAGGGATTTCTTCAGGATTTTATTCCATTTCTTTAAATTTCTTTGTCGTACCTTTTAATTTGTATAGTTTAGGTAAGTTTTTAATAAGTCAAGTGATTCAAACACTTTGAATTAAATTTTTTTGGTTCATGTTTTTTGTAGGGATATCATTTATTTCTTACGTTTTAAGTTGTTTATTATGAAAAAAAATTGGAAGAATTTGGTGAAAATTTATGTCTTTTTTATAAACAAAATTAGAATTGTGAATTCATAGTGATTTAAACATTTTGAATTAAATTTTTTGGTTCATGTTTTTTGTAGGATTTCATTTATTTCTTACGTTTTAAGAATTTGTTGTATATTATTGTTTCTTTTGAAAAAAAAAATGGTATAATTTGATGAAAATTGATGTATTTTTATAAAAAAAAATTAGAATTGTGAATTTATAGTAAACGAATGACTTTTTATTAAAAAAAATGGTACTGGGTCGAAAAAATAAA
This sequence comes from Vanessa cardui, assembly GCF_905220365.1. Taxonomy (NCBI): domain Eukaryota; kingdom Metazoa; phylum Arthropoda; class Insecta; order Lepidoptera; family Nymphalidae; genus Vanessa; species Vanessa cardui. The sequence goes on from NC_061151.1 coordinate 5,391,007, forward strand.
AAAGCTCAATACGTAGCTAAAAGGCGCAAGTTAACTCAGCTTGACGAAAATACTTTCGACAAAAATAGCTTCTTGTCATCACAAGCTGCTCGAAAAGCTGAACTACGTAGTCAGGAGGATTTATTAAATAGAAAACGTCGTTTGGATAGTGATGCAGCATCTAAGGCTTTACGGAGATCCAAAGAAAATAGGGTTAAACGTTGTTTTCGTAATATGAAAAATGCCAGTTGTACTAAAATTTCGCGATCTATTGAAACACCAGATCAACGCACTTTCAGGCATGCTAAAAATGCAGAGTCTACTGCTGCTTCTCGTTTAAATGAGACCTTGGAACAAAATTCGTTAAGGCGGGCTACTAATACGCAGCGTACTGCTGAGTCTCGTTTAAATGAGACCCCGGAACAAAGTTCCTTAAGGCGGGCTACTAATACGCAGCGTACTGCTGAGTCTCGTTTAAATGAGACCCCAGAACAAAGTTCGTTAAGGCGGGCTACTAATACTCAGTGTACTGCTGCTTCTCGTTTAATTGAAACCCCAGAACAAAGTTCGTTAAGGCGGGCTACTAATACGCAGCGTACTGCTGAGTCTCGCTCAAATGAAACTCCGGAACAACATGCTTTGAGGCTTACTAGCGATGCAGTAGCTACAGCTTTGTCTAGAGCCAAACTTAGGACTGATTTTCAAAATTCAATAAACAAATTTGCTGACACAATTTGTTTAATCTGTAATAAGCTTTGCTATCGTCAGCAAGTACAGTCAGTAAGATTAGCTAGTTTGCCAGAAAATATACTACCTAATGAGTTAATAGCACAACATGACGTTATCTCTGCCTGTCACCGATGTGTTGGTATACTACGTAAGTCAAGAACACCTACTCAAGCCTACTGGAATAATATGTCATTGGATGAAATTCCTCCAGAAATAGCGTCACTATCTGATGTAGAAGTACGTTTGCTAAGTAGGATAATTCCATTCGTGAAAATGGTCAAACTTGGTGGTCGCTTCGGGCAGCATGGTTTCCATGGTCAGGCTGTACTTTTTGGTCAAGATGTTGAAGAAATCGCTGAGCAGCTTCCTCTGAGAATCAGTAGTGCTGGTCTAGTGATTATTTGCGAACAATTAGAATCGGTTGAAAGGTTACGTCAATTTTCTGTTAATATTCAAAAACTGCGAGCTGCATTAGATTGGTTAATTGCCAATAATCCTTTGTATAGAAATGTTACAGTTAATTTTAATAATGAAAATTATGATGTTCACGAAATTTGTCATGTTCAAAATGATGACGTAACACATCAGGAAAAAAATACAAATGAAACAACTTGTTTTCAGGATATTGGCAATAATCGACGTATACTGAGAGGTTCTTTTCATCAAAGTCATAGTAAATTCCAAAATTTTTCTAGAGGAAAACAATGTACTGCGAATGCAGCAGTAGCTATTACAGCTGCAAAAATTAAAGAAACAGATACATGGTCCCCTAATATAATTGATTCAATTTTAATTTCTGGTGATCGTTTATACTCAAGTAGTATACGATCTCGAAGGGTTCCTAATCCGGCTGAAGCTGATGTAGAATATTTACGTGTTCATGAGTTGCAAGTCAATTTCGAAGCGTTGAGTCATTCATGTCTTATACAAATTCAAGACGAAACTTATTCGATTTGCGGCCATTTGACCGTAAGTATTGATGGATTTCCTAATTTAAAGAATGGTTTAATTCAGTTTTTTACCGAATCTGATGTTGATGGTGGAGCTATTGTAACTTGTAATGGGGTATCGGTCGCAATATGGAAAAACGACAATTTATACTACTTGTTTGATTCCCATTCAAGGGGACCAAAGGGTCGAGTGGCTCAAGATGGAACAGCTTGTTTGATGTCTTTTACCAATATTACACAATTGTGGTCAGTTTTAAAATCAAACCTACCAAAATCCCAAGGGAATAGGCCAGACGATGATCAATATAGCATTACAAAAATTACTCCTGATGTACACCGATTACATCAAAATGAAACTGAGCTCCAAAATGACATTTATACTACAGCAAATACCCAGCAACTGCAGTCATCAGAATTAACTAATGAAAATATTGTTATAACCTCCTCAGTTTTGCGTGTTGTAGATGAACCAATTCCTGAACTGTCTACTGTTATAGAGAACAATAACTGTGATCAGCTACCTATTCATCAACTTCGAAGGAAAACTGACGCCCCTTTACAAATAGCCAGGGAAAAAAGAGCAGAAGAACTGTCTTGGTTTAAATTATTTCCTTACGGTAGAAATGGTTTACAAGAAAATCGAGCTCATTCTATAACACCATTAGACTACTGTCAAGCTAGAATTATGGGAGCTGATAATCGTTTTCAACGACATGACTATCTGTTTTATGCATTATCAGTAATGGAATTTTATAGAGCAAAACAAAATGTAGGGGTTGTTTTGAGGATGCGCCAGGGAGAAAATCGACCCGAAAACTTAGTAGAAAATATTCACCTTAATATGCGAAACATGCGCGGATCGAATGCGTATTGGCAGAGTGCGTGTTCGGGTTTAATTGCTATGGTAAAGAATATAGGGCCACCTACGTGGTTCCTTACATTGAGTTGCAACGATCTGAATTGGAACGATATACTGAAGGCGTTATTAATTGCTGCTGGCAGAGGAAATGAAAATCCAACTGATTTAACCTTTAATGATAAACAAGCGTTGGTTAACGGTCATCCTGTAACTCTAAGCCGGCAATTCATGATCAGAGTTAATGCATTTATGAATTATTTAAAAAATGATCATTATATTCTAGGAGGCAATGTCACTGATTTCTGGTGGAGAATTGAATTCCAAAACCGGGGAAGTCCACACCTGCATATGTTGTGCTGGATCCAAAATGCTCCTAATTTTGATACTCCTCAAGGAAAAAAATTGATTAGTGACACTGTTTCTTGTTCATTAAATAATGCAGATGATGAACTCAATGATATTGTTAAACGAGTCCAAATACATTCCCATTCTACCACATGTTATAAAAACAGGCAGGACCAACATTGCAGATTTAACTTTCCCAGACCGGCGAGTGATGACACAGTTTTATTGGGACCCGACGAAACTTTACGGAATAATGGACGATTTTGTATTTTGACTAGAAAACCTGAAGAGCAATATGTTAATAACTACAATCCGCAGATACTAAAACTTTGGAAAGGAAATATGGACATCCAACCGTGTGGTAATGTTACTGCTGTTTCGTATTACATAGCTAAATACACTTCAAAGCACGAACCTCAGGATGTAGGTCAAGCGGTAAAAGATGCAGTAAGCAAAGTCAGATCTTGCCATGGGGATATTGGTAGGCAATTATTTGCTGTGTCTATGGCAATACTAAACCATCGCAGAGTGTCAGCTTGTGAATGCGCATACAGATTATGCCATTTAAAACTAAGAGATAGCTCTCGAAAAGTAGTTTTTGTAAACACATGCCGACCTCATGAACGCTACCGTATGTTAAGATATGACAGTGACGACGGTCAAACATATCGAAATATATTCGATAAATATATTCAAAGACCAACAAATCTGGAACATCTAAGTTTAGCAGAATTTGCCGTCAATTATGAACATACAAGTCGATTTGTAAACGACGAAGAAAACGGTGATACTGAGGCTTATGAAGACTTAGAAGAGGGCACTGAAACAACGCGAAACTCAATCAGACTTTTAAATGGAAGCATAATGAAAAGGCGAAGAAAGCCAGCAATTTTGAGGACACGCTATTATACACAAACAGGAGACCGAGAAGGCTATTTTTATAGCTATCTTGTAGCCCATGTGCCATTTAGGAATGAAGATGATTTACTGGCTGACTTTGAAACTTGCGAAGAAGCTTTTATGGAACAGCGAAATTTGTTACGTCCTTTTCATGGAGATTCTGTAGAACAGTTTCAGTTTATTGAACGCGAGCTTCAGCAAGTCATTGGACAAGTTTTAGCGTTAGCTGAACCTCCTTTATTAAATAATTTCAATGGTCAACAAACAGAAAACTTTGATGTAGGAGCGATTGTTGAAGGATATGATCCACGAATGGCTGATGCTGATGTCGATATCGAAGGAGAAGAAGTTGAAGAATCATCACACATCAATATCATGGACGCCGAATTTCATCACATGGTTAGGAGCATGAACTTAGAACAAAAGAAAATATATGATGAAGTAACAAAACGAATAAGAGATGAAGTGATAAATGAAGCAAACACAAATGTTCCACTTAAGTTATTCGTTACAGGAGGAGCTGGCAGTGGCAAATCTTTCGTACTTAAAACTTTAGTTCATCATATTCGACGCTGTTACGCTCCCACAGTAGATCAATTGTTGAATGCAAGTTTTGTTGAAGTTACAGCACCTACAGGAGTAGCAGCACGGCTTGTAAATGGAAAAACACTGCATAGTGCATTTTCTCTCGGCATAGAAAAAGGTCGAGCCACAGTCTACAGGCAAATGACAGGACAACGTCTGGAAGACATGCGAAGAAAATGGCGTTATATCCGTTGGCTTGTAATTGATGAAATATCAATGGTATCATACGAAGTTTTACGTTCTATACATCTCCGTTTACAAGAATTCAAAAATTGTCCAGATATTTTTGGTGGAGTAAACATCTTAGTTTTTGGAGATATAATGCAATTGTCACCTGTAAAGGGTAGCTGGTGCTTTAAACAACCTCTTGTATTCCAAGGAGAGCCCCATCTATGGCATTATTTTGGACTTTGTGAGCTTCAAACTAATGTGAGACAACAAAATGATAGCCAATTTATTGATATATTGAATAATCTTCGGGTGGGAGAGTTGAGTATGGAGCAGTACGAAATTTTACTTGAGAGAAGTAGAGTACCACTGACTGGAGATTTTGCTGATGGAAATGCTGTACAGATTTTTCCTACCATAAAATTGGTAAATAATTATAATGACAAAATGGTAGAGTTAATGGCCGACTCAGTAAAAATTTATACAGTCAATGCTCATGACGAGTCTAAAGAACCTGCCACCTATTGCCAAAAACCTATCCACGTTTCAATACCTCAAGATCCAAACTGTACAGGAGGGTTGCTCAGTTCAATTAAAATTGCAATCGGAGAAATAAAGTTCTTTAAATTCTTATGAGAAATAAAGTTCTTTAACCACAGCTAGAGTGATGTTGAGAGTAAATTTAAAGGTGTCTGAAGGGTTAGTTAATGGCAGCATGGGGGTTATCAAAAAAATTGAATGGCATGGACTTCGCCGGGACCAACTCGAAGAAGGTGAACTTCCGAAAACAATATTTATTAAATTCGATGACGAGTCCATTGGCAAAAGTTCCAAAGACCAAAATGGCTTGATTCCTATACAACCACACAGCATAATTTTTCAAGGTCTTAGAGGGTATGGTAATATTGAAAGAACAATGTTTCCAATTATTTTAAGTTGGGCTGTTACTGTACATAAGTTGCAAGGAACCACCGTTGAAAAGGCTGTAGTATATTTGGGAAAAAAAAATTTTGCAAAAGGTCAAGCGTACGTTGCTTTAAGCCGAGTAAAAAGTTTAAGTGGTGTCGCTATTTGTGAGCTCGACCAAAGGAAGCTGTTTAATAATCCTCATGATAAATTGGCCTTGGCAGAATTGCAAAGGTTGAAAAGCAGTAAAGATTGATTATTATTTTAAATAATTTTTAAATGCCATAATTCTAGCTTGACAGAGTCCAAATTACATAAATTGGTATATATAAATATGTTAAATTTATTAAAAAAAATTATGAATTGATATACATATGTAACTATATCATTAGTGATATACAATTTCTTTAATTTTAACTTGTAAGGTTTAACATTCTAAATGATTTGGTAAATAAATAAGCACACTTTTCCTTTTAAAACAGCATGTACAAGCCAAAATTTTGAAAAAAATTTGAAAAATATTTATTTGTTGCTTGTGGTAGTGTCCACCTTGCTTTTTACGAGGTGAAATGAGGTGAAATTTTCATTTCATTACACCTTGTCCACGAGGTGGACACTACCACAAACAACAAATAAATGGATGGATATGGATATGGATATCAAATGATATCAATATATCCATAAAGCGCCATTCTGTAGAGGCAGCCATCTTGGATTTTAAATTTTTCATACCTAATAGTATTTCACTAGTCAAGCCCTTTCATTTGATACCAATATTGATCAAGTTGTAATAAAAAAATGTAAAGCACCATTTTGTAGAAGCAGCCATCTTGTATTTTAAATTTGTCATATCTAATAGTATTCTACTAGTCAAGCCCTTTCATTTGATACCCATATTGATGGAGTTTAAAAAAAATATCTAATCTGTCATTTTGTGGCGGCGGCCATCTTGGAACAATTTTCATCAAACTTACGTAAAAACACTCTCGACATTTTCTACTGTCAAACAAAAAAAACTAAATCAAAATCGGTCCATCCGTTCGGCGGCTAGAGTGGTACAGACAGACACACACACACACACACACACACACACACAGACACGTCAAACTTATAACACCCCGTCGTTTTTGCGTCGGGGGTTAAAAATAACATTTTTTTTACAATTTTTGTCGGTCTGTCTGTCTGTTTGTTCCGACTAATCTGAACGGCTAGACCAATTTTGACGGGACTTTCACTGGCAGATAACTGATTTAATAGTGACTAACTGTGGCTAAAATAATTTTGTTTACACTCAAACGCGTACAGTGTCGCGGGCACAGCTAGTAGACAATATAGTTAAGAAATTATAGAAAATTGTAATGTGATGTCGTAAACAAACAATCCATAGTACATTTAGTATCAGTATTGCACCCGTCCGAAGCCGAGGCAGTTCGCTAGTATGTAATAAAACAATTTTACACCCGACTTAAATTTCGTTTGGCCGCTCTATATTCTAAATGCGATGGCAAAAACCACAGGACGTAATAACCAAAGATGCCTGCATCCGGTGACCGGAAACTACGTAACCGAGTTATCGGGGCCATATTATGGTATATGTGTGCTATGCCAGAGCCGAGATAGCCCAGTGGTTAGAACGCGTGCATCTTTCCGATGATTCTGGGATCAAACCCAGGCGAGCACCGCTGATTCATGTGCTTAATTTGTCTTTATAATTCATCTCGTGCTCAGCGGTGAAGGAAAACATCGTGAGGAAAATTGCATGTGACAAATTTCATAGAAATTCTGCCACATGTGTATTCCACCAACCCGCATTGGAACAGCGTGGTGGAATATGTTTCAAACCTTCTCCTCAAAGGGAGAGGAGGTTTTTAGCCCAGCAGTGGGAAATTTACAGGCTGTTGTTGTTGTTGTATATGCGTGCTATGCAAGTATTTATGATTAGCTATATATTTAACGATATAATATACAGTAATCATAAATATATGTGTTTAAATGAATACTAGAATTACTAGTACGATACGATTTGAAGCATCAATAGTGCATTGGTTTGCGATGCAAAAAGCCGCAGGTTCGATTCCGACTTCTTGAATTATTGTCATCCATCCAAATCCACAAGCTTTAGGCTCAATTTTATTTGTAAATAGAAATATTAGTAATACCACTTCAAAAAAGAATTTTTCGTCTGTGAACCCATCATACAGATTTTGAATTTATTCCATAGTTTAATTATTTAATTGATCATAAAAATCACCCAGTGATCAGGGGTTCCAAAAATGGTCATATGTTCCACATCCCCCAAATGCCTAATTGACGAATGAAGCCGCGCGCGGGAACCGGTATTGACTGTAAAGTCCCAACCCGAACTCGTTATCAAATATTTTAATATTAATAAGCCAAAAAGTCAGTTCGAAATGATATTCGCTGCTCTAATTAACATTAATATTTAACATTTAAATTGGGAAATAAACAATACTTTACATAATACCCGTTCATAATTAATTTCGGCTTTTTATGGTATAGTTTGGCGGACAAGCATATTGGCCACCTGATGGTAAGTGGTCACCATCGCCCATAGACAATGACGCAGTTAGAAATATTAACTATTCCTTACATCGTCAATGTGTCACCAACCTTGGGAACTAAGATGTGTAGTTACACTGGCTCACTCACCATTCAAACCGGAACACAACAATACAACAATACTAAGCACTGTTGTTTATCGGTAGATTATCTGATGAGTGGGTGGTACCTCCCCAGTGGGGCTTGCACAAAGGCCTACCACCAAGTAACCGAGCATTGCTTACTTTTCAACCGACTTCCAAAAGGAGGAGGTTATCAATTCGTCTGTATTTTTTTTTTTTTTTTTATGGTTGTTACCTCATAACTTTTCACTGGGTGGACCGATTTTGATAATTTTTTTTTGTTTGAAAGGTAGTGCTTCCCGTGGGGTCCCATTTTTTTATTTTTTTTTTCGATGATGGTATCCATGTGAAAACGACATAAGTCTTAAATTTGCGTTATGTATATGCGCGACAAATAGGTGAATAACTGAAAATCACGTTAACCAATTTTGATAATTCTTTTTTTATTATAAAATATATACTTCAAGGGTAATTTGGTGAAAGTTTGGTAAGGTTCTGAGCACAGGATCCATGACAAAGTGACGGAACGGAAGGGAACGGAACAATTCTGAGGAGCACGTTAGCGATACTCGGTCGAATCTTTTATTTATAGGTTATTTGGATATTTGTGTCACCTTCCGTAATGTGGTTATGTTTATGTAATTATCATAGTCGAATATTATAATCAACTAGCTACCCACCCCGGCTTCGCACGGGTGCAATACTGATACTAAATATACTACAGAATTTGTTTATATACGACATCACATCGCAAACTTCTAAAATTATCAGTGTTTCTTTACTATATTGTTCATGTATTATATACACAAACCTTCCCCTTGAATCACACTATCTTTTAAAAAAAACCGCATCAAAATCCGTTGCGTAGATTTAAAGATGTAGGGACAGAGAAAGCGACTTTGTTTTATACTATGTAGTGATGGAACTCCTATACGGCTCGCAGTTAGGGTGCGATATGGGCAGAATTTCTTACTATCTTTAATCAAATTTTGTGTATGTGATGTGATGTCATATGATGTACGAAATATAGTTGGTCTTTTTCAAAGTTTTTTTGCTGAGTTCGATTACAGCTCTTTCGAGGGATCCTTGTAGTTAGTCAACATCAGCTTCACTTAAAATCAAAAAATAAATAAAATTTTAACAAAAAGAAAAACCGACTTCAAACAAAACACTATTTTAAAACAAATGAACATGCACGAAAAAGTAATAAAAATAATTGCGTATTCAACATATTTTTTAGAGTCTTCCTAAGTTAAATGAAATGAAAAATATTAGACTACTTAAAAGTCGATTAACGATTATATCATGTAGTTATAATTATTGTTATATTTGGAGTCGGTGTCAGCCAATAAAACCCTACAGTATATCTATCAAAAAACAATACGAGAATACTTTAACAAATATGTTTTTTACAAATTACCTTTTACACAATAATATACTGGATCAATCAAGGGGCTCGTATCGCTTCTTTCTTTTGATTGTTGGGGCAAGGGCACCGTGGCTGACACCGGCTCCAAATATACCAATAACTATAACTACATGATATAATCGTTAATCGACTTTTAAGTAGTCTAATATTTTTCATTTCATTTAACTTAGGAAGACTCTAAAAAATATGTTGAATACGCAATTATTTTTATTACTTTTTCGTGCATATTCATTTGTTTTAAAATAGTGTTTTGTTTGAAGTCGGTTTTTCTTTTTGTTAAAATTTTATCAGATATTAAATCTATACTTTATACTAAAATCATAAACGTGAAAGTAAATCTGTCTGTCTGTTCCCTTGTTTGAACTAAACAAAGTCGACCCAAAAAGGTTATATATCAATATGATTAATACTAATTCAACGGAATCATTGAGGATCAAAATATTATAATAGTTATAATGTTACATAATTTTATGTATGGAAAGATTAACTTACGAAGACACGCCCCTCCATGCTAAAATAATATCGGGGTGCAGTTATATGTGTGTGTGACGCATGTATAATATGTCGTGGTGTACGTGAGTCGACTGAGAGTACAGACAGCAAAAAAAAATGATTACATTTGTTGAGTTTGTTTTATTAAATCGCCTACCCAAATATCTTTATGCTATGACAAAATATATATTAAATTAGATACATGGATACAGATGGGATATGTTATGATGAATATTCTTCGAAATAGTTTTTGTAATAATTTGGACCGAGATGGCCCAGTGGTTAGAACGCATTTTAACTGATGATTGTTGGTTCAATCCAGGCAAGCGCCAAAGAAGGAAAACATTATGGGACTGCATATGTCTAATTTGTATGAAATACTGTCACATGTGAAACCACCAACCCGCATTGGAGCAGCGTGGCGGAATATTCTCCTAACCTTCTCCTCAAGGGGAGGCCTTAGCCCAGCAGTGGGAAATTAAACTATACTATTTTTTTTATGGAATAGGTTGGCGGAAGAGCATATGGGCCACCTGATGGTAAGCGGTCACCCATAGATAACGACGCTGTAACAAATATTAACTATTCCTTACATCGTCAATGCGCCACCGACCTTGGTAACTAAGATGCTATGTCCCGTGTGTGCCTGTAGTTACACTGGCTCACTCACCCTTCAAACCAGAACACAACGATACTGCGTACTCTTGTTTAGTGGTAGAATATCTTATGAGTGGGTAATACCTACCCAGGCGGGCTTCAACAAAGCCCTACCACCAAGGATATAGAGTGACGAAATATGCTCCTAACCTTCTCCTCAAAGGGATGCCTTAGCCCAGCAGTGGGAAATTTACAGGCTGTTACTATTATAATAATAATGATCTGAAGACCACAATGTAAACAAAACTATTAATTATGATAACTACGAATTATGAAATGAATGCAATGAATTTTAATTAAAATGAATGTTTATTAATTTTGTGTGTTTAATTTTGAGTGTATTAGTAATTCCTGTGTTTAATGAATGAATATTTTCGTTTAAACTATGCAAATAATACTATGGCTGTCGATCGAGGTGTATGTAATATCGATGGAATATTTTTAATCTATCAATTTGTATTACGTTTCTTTACAAAAAAAGACCTTGTATGAAATCTATCATAATATTAATACGGGGCTTATTAGACCCCATAACGTTTGAAAAACTAAGAATCATCAATAAAAGGTACATAGCATTCTGTTTTCAATAGACATCATATAAATATATTTATCTCTTTCCCACAATATTTCAAATACATGTTACCTGTGCACGACAGAGATATCTATATTTTTCTTATCACCGCAAGGGAGACACATACGAGGCGAATGAGAACCGTTTTGAACGTGTTAAGGCTTTTTTGTTGTTAATTGACTTTTATAAATAAGAGCTAAAGTAAAAGCTTACTGATTAATAACAAGATTTAAAGCAAGAGAAAGACGAAGAATAATGACCTCTAGGATGGAGAGTTGGACGTAAATCATAGGGATTCAAAGTCCTGGAAACTTACGTAACTTTCGAAATACCACTCCTAATTTTACAAATACAAATAGCCGTTTAAAGCATTTTAATTTGGTCATTCTTTTAGATGCATTAGAGGTGCTTAAAAGGACAGAAGAATAATAGCGTAGGCGATACAGAAGGGTTGCTTGATGTCTGATAAATAATTGTTTTACTTGACATACAGATTTTACAAACTTTCCTGACATATTTTATGTAGTTTTGATTGTATTATATTTTATTATACTACCAATTCGCTCCGACTTCGTACGGTGGTAGTGCTGGTCTTTAATACACTAAATAATGTTATATAAAGATATACAACTTTCACAGCTTTTAATCATTAGACTTACAAACCGCTATGTAATTGCATGATAACTCTGCTATATCTTTGAAAGTATTCAATGAAATTATCTGCTGCAAAATACAGAAGTATTTTTCACTAACGTATTTATTAAATAACAGGAAATTAAATTGTTATAATGTGTTTATTAAATCATTAACAAAAATTACAGTTTATATAATTATTCCTTTAAAATCCAATCTAAGAAAAGGAATGAAAGAAAAGGAACCAGTAACAGAAGAAGCCTCCCCACCTTTCATCTCAAAGTGCCCACTCTTTCTTCCAAGTGTAACGACTATGTAAATAGTAGAGCATTTACCGAATCGATTTTGAAATGCAATTTTGTTATTATATTTTAACCTTCTTCAGAAAAAAGAAAATGTGTAAGTATGTAGCATTGTTAGAATTGAATAATATTTGAGTATAATAATCGATTAAGGCATCCAAGCACGTGTGCCTAATTTCGTAAGTGTAGGTTTGTATTGAGATGATCATTTTTAATTTAAAGTACACCTCAACTGAGGGAACAGTTTAAATTTAATCAAAATCGATTTAGTAATTTTATAGATATATTTTTTTTAGTTCTCAAGCTGTTTCTAATTTTGAAGTAGGTACAATTTTTATAAATTATTTATTTTATGTGATAATGTATCTACTGTTGGTTTTCCCAATGTAAATAAAATAAAATAATGCAATTTCATTTCGTACTTATTATCAGAATGCTCTGTAAACCGCTTAAAAGAATTAATTCAAAAATCATTCCAAAAAACTTTTAAAATCATTGAAGTGTAACCAAGCGTTTTATAACATGGAATGCGGTTTCAGCATTCGATGATGCAACATTCCGAACATCCGCTCGAAATTGGATAATGGTTTGCGAAAATAATTTATTTTCATTTGGTAACATTTGGTATTCACACCGACATCGGTCGTGTTCATTTAATACTGTATATATTTATGATTTATCACAATTCTACCAGTATTATGAGGTCATATTTACTACTGTTTTTTGTTATTATTAGATCTAGTATGGGGTCTAGGCAAGTTTGTAGAACGCTATGCGCATCTTCTCCCCCTGCCTCAATAGGTGCCTCAATAGTACCCCGGGAATGCTCTCTAGGTGTTGGAGGCCAGCATAGGCGGGCCGACCATTAGGGCGTCACGGTAGCATGCGTAACCGATCCCGTGGCGCCCGCCGAAAGACGGAAAGTGTACCGCTGGTTTTTTAGTGGTTTAAAAAAAAGGTAAGTTTGAAGCATGATTAGATCAAATCAAAGTATACTTCATTCAGGTAAGCTTTTACAAGCACTTTTGAATCGTAATTTAACAACTATTTTAAGTGAAGCTACCACAGGTTCGATGATTGATCTTGAGGTTATGTAACTCATTTTATAAGGATACTTTTTACGTAAGCAGTAAATAGGATACTTGTAGTTTGTTCATACCGCCCAAGAATACATTTTATTAGAGAAATTTTAAAAATATCTGTTGAAAACCGACCAATGTAAAACAGTTTTACTGACAAATATACTATTATATATATATATATATATATATATATATACTTTCAAGGCAAGTACGAAAAAGATACCTTTTTGGGATCACTAAAATGCGCCAAATTACATTCTTCTTTAACGTTTAAATAAAAAAGACAAATGAATTCGAGATAGCCCAGTTTCTAGAATACGTAAATCATAAACGAATATTACGGGCAAGCACCATTAAGTTCTCATGTGCTTAGTCTGGGTTAATAATTCATTCCTTACTTGGCGGTGTAGGGAATTATCATACGGCCACCTACATGTCTGAAGTGAGTTTTTGTTCCTTTTTTACCACACTCGTTCTTGAGTTCCTCTTGGATTATATATATCATCATTAAATTGTAAATACTGTTAGATTATAATCTATCTCGCGCTATTGTTTATTCAACTTACAATAAAACATACAATTTCGGTACTTTATAATGTTTCAGTTAGGTTAGAGTTTTTATGATCTATCTGAAATTTACTTCGATAGATTATAATCTAACGAAAAATATTGCATCAAATTATAAGCATGCTACGTTCATAATTTTTTGACAGTTTACTATCTCGTGATATAGATTATAATCTAACAGCATTTACAGTTTTACGGTGACGTCTATATTTTGATTTTAACGTATTTGAATTAAATTCTGCAGAGTTCACTTCATTTTTCTCAGTGGAATATTTATTTGCCGATAATATTTTATTTTATCAAAAATATTACCAGACTTAAGAATAAAATATTATCTGTACGCCTTTTGCTCTTCCATAGTCAAACTGAAGAACCGAAATTGGTGAAATTTGGATATGAAGTTTGAATCCCAAGGAACAACAATCAATTTATGCCTAAAACCAAACCTAAATAAAGTAAGCGAAACCGTGGTCTAAAACTAGTTTTATTATAAAAATCCTGAAAGCTAATTACATCTTTTTCTGTAATGGCCGCAGTATGTCTCAAAGAACTTCAGCTCAGAATTAAGTTGTAATACAAAATGGCATTCCTTAAGTGAAGTAAGCTATGTAATGAATAAGTAATATTATTGCTTAGAAGATGGTGCCCCATTTTCTCCGGACTTTTAAGTTATTTTCCATACGAATACACTTATCTTAATAACGACCATTTGGACATTAGCGCAAAATATTGCCACTTATAAACATAAGAATTAATAACATTAAATGCCTAGATATATATAAATATGAACTAAAACTAGTTACCGTATAAATCTTGACCGCGTGGAATGGTGGCAAGAATGCTAGTAGTATTTCCCTATTGAATCGTAATTCCGATCCTCTGGGCAAAAAAACGAACCAACCCTCCTGTCACCAGTGGAGGCAATGAATGAACTTTTGATGAAGCTTTTTGCACCACTACTCCAAGGGCCAAGTGTTTCGACAGCAAATGGGATAAAAAACACGAATTTTTGGATCAATTTTTTGCTTCAGATTTTTCCAATTCTTGCAATACATTGTCTTTTATTTAAAGGAATTGTCATAAGACAATTATATTTGTTAATAGAACTCCAGGAATTATTGTTGTTTCTATTATTAACATCGTATACAAATGTTACAATTACGATAACAATTCTGTCACATGTGTATTCCACCGCATTGGAACAGCGTGGTGGAAAATGTTCCAAGCCTTCTCCTCAAACGCAGAAGAGGCCTTAGCCCAATAGTGGGAAATTTACAGGCTGTTGTTGTTGTTTGTAAGAAGATCCTATTTCTCCAGCAAAATTTTCAAGGACATATATGAATCATCATCATCGAACTGAATTCGCTTAGCTTCAGATTAGGACTATTTATTCCACTGAGTGTGTTCACATCTTATTCAAATCTACCAATAGGAAGCTGAATAACAACTTCGTCAATACACTCCCAAACTCGTAGGTATTCGATTCAACTGAATTTAGAATACGGATTAAATTTGAATCTGAGCATTGTTGTTCTGTTAGGTGTTCGAAATTCAAAATGGATTACATCCAATCCTGCAGAACAGGAGCTGAGATGGCCCAGACCTGTTTTCTATTGTACTTTTAACACTTTTCACATGCATGCATTTTGATTCTACTGTTATTAAATTGTAAAGAATCTAAGGGTAATACTAATAATAATACTATAAATATGTAACGTAATATATAACATATACAACGCTATATGCAAAGAACATGTTGAGTCAAATCCGTGTCAGCGACTAGTTTATCGAGCTGAGATGGACCAGTGGTTAGAGCGCCTGTATCTTAACCGATGATTTCGGCTTCAAACCCAGGCAATCACCACAATATTACACATATGTATATGTGCTTAGTTTGTGATTATAATTCATCTCGTCCTCGGTGGTGAAGGAAAACATCGTGAGGAAACCTGCATGTGTCTAATTTCATCGATATTCTACCATATGAGCATTCCATAAACCCGCATAGGAACAGCGTCGTGGAATATATTCCAAACCGTCTCCTTAATGGAAGAGGCCTTAGCCCAGCAGGGGGAAATTTACAGGCCCTTACTTTGCATTACTTTACTACATAACAGTGCATATAGTTCTTAGGTGTTTTACGACGAAGTTTTTCTCGAAAAGATTTTATCGGTAATAGTTTTTCCAATAACGTGATATTTCAGTATCACGTGAAAATTTTTTCGCTACTATTTTTTATATTTCCGTAAAACCTATCGAGGAAATGAGATACGTGAAGGAAAATCATCTATAGCCATAAACCATCGCATTTAAAGGAAAACATAAACCACTTCTTACATTATCAACGCGCCGCAACCTACGAATATAAAATATTTGATGCCTGTACTGGCGTTCTTAACATTCAAATAAGAATACTTTTTTTATATACCGGATGTTAATAAAAAAGTATTCATATCACTACATAGTATAAAAAAAAGTCTCTTTCTCTGTCCTTATATCCCTATGTATGCTTAAATCTTTAAAACTACGCAACGAATTTTGATGTGTTTTTTTTTTAATAAATAGATTGATTCGAGAAGATGGTTTTTATATATAATACATGGACAATTTAGTAACACTGATAATTTTAGAAGTTTCCATTGTGATGTTATATTAATGCACCCGTGCGAAGCCGGGGCGAGTCGCTAGTAACATTATATAGGTTATTGAAATAACTTATGACTAGATTTCCAGGATATAATCAGAAACCTAGAGACACTACTATAACTTAAAATAACTTAAATCTTAGACATGAATACTGAAAGTTCAAAAATAATTCATAAAGATCTACACACAGCCATAAGTTTTGATTGCAGGGTCTTATTTATACTTTTTTTATGGTATAGGTTGGCGGACGAGCATATGGGCCACCTGATGGTAAGTGGTCACCATCACCCATAGACAATGACGCTGTAAGAAATATTAACTATTCCTTACATCGTCAATGTGCCACCATGCTTGTTAACTAAGATGTTATGTCCCTTGTGCCTATAGTTATACTGGCTCACTCACACTTCAGACCGGAACACAACAATAGTGAGTACTGTTATTTGGCGGTAGAATAACTGATGAGTGGGTGGTACCTACCCAGACGGGCTGGCACAAAACCCTACCACCAAGTGTACCTTATATTAATTCTTTGAGATTATTCCACTGAACATACCTCTGCTGTAAGTTTTTTTGCTATGATATAGTGAAGTGAACTGACAAATTGGCCATGAGCTAGTAATTGGTCACCACTGACCATAAATAATAGCACTGTAAGAAATATTAACCGATCCTTCAGAGGTTGAAGACCTTGGGAACTAAGATGTTTCGTCCCTGGTGAATTTATTTACACTGGATCACTTTTCAAATTAAAACATGCTGATATCTAATGAGTCCTCTGTGGTCATGTTATGTGTACACCGGCTTTCATGGGTACGCCACTCCGAGACCCCGGATTCGTTTCCCGGCCCAGTCAATGTAGATTATCATTAGTTTTCTATGTTGTCTTGGGTCTGGGTGTTTGTGATACCGTCGTTACTTCTGATTTTCCATAACACAAGTGCTTTAGCTACTTAAATTGGGATCAGAGTAATGTATGTGATGTTGTCTCATATTTATTTATTTATTTTAATGAGTGTTTGATACCTATCCAGACGGCCTTGCACAGAGCCTTTTTCAGTCAAACAATGGTCAATAATTGATTATCCTGCTGATTCCAGATTAGCTGATCAAGTTCAAATATATAAACATATAGTTTAATTTATAAGAACATTCTCAGACAATATACCAACCAAAGAATCTTACTTGGTTTTACCGTTAAGGAGTTATGACACCAAAAACAAATACAAATAAATATTCAACTTATAACCACGTGACTGCGTCAGAAGTTAAATAATAATGTAATCGTTGTCACCCCCAACCTAACCTGACGCAAAATCATTTTATCCTTATTGAATAACGCTGAATTTTCAGAAACCCCGTATATTTCTAACTAGGTTCGACCAGCTGTTAGGGTTGTACTTTCTTGATATACAAATATAGCTTGTGTCCTTTAAACTCCATATCAACTTTGTGGAAAATGCAGACAAACAGACGTATGTACCTTTCGCATATTTTATACTAGTAGTTGCCCGCGGCTTCGCTAACGTTTCAAGGTAATGGTTGTCATGTGTTAAGCAAAACAGTACCCTATGTTCTTTCTTGGAGTTTAAGTCTGCTTCCTGCCAAATTTCGTCCAATTCGATTCAGTGGTTTGGCAGTAAAAAAGCGCTAGACACATAGAGTTACTTTCACAATTATAATATTTAACAACATTAAATACTTAAATATGTATATACAAATATAAACTAAAACTAGTTACTGTATAAATCTTGACCGCGTGGAATGGTGGCAAGAATGCTAGCAGCATTTCCCCGCTGAATCGCAATTCCGATCCTCTGGGCAAAAACGAACCAGCTCTCCTGTCACCAGTGGAGGCAATGAGGCGAGGTGTTATACTTTTGGTGAAGGTTTTTGCACCACTACTCCAAGGGACAAGCGTTTCGACAGCAGTTTTAATATTAGTATAGATAAGGTTATATAATCAAGAAAATCCGGAAGAATTCGTAAAAAAAAATACGTCCAAATTATTTTTATCGAAATAACATATTTTTACAAATATTTTCATCTCTTTGTGATTTTGTTATCTGAAGTTAGATTTATGATATCTGGGAGGGAGAGATCCCTTTGTCATTAAAAGTAAGAAAAATAAAATGCCAGTTTATGTAAAACTTGAGATTCCATAATAATTAAAGATATATAAAACCATAATCAAGAAATGTGCTCTGAATTTTAATTTAGAGAAATGATTGGATCTTCCGAATTGACTTTCAGGATATGAAGCATAATTAAGAGGTGTCTCCAAAAAAATTATATATTAATAAAGAATATGTATTAGAAAAGAAATGAAAAGTGGGCCGAGAAGGCCGATAGCCGATGATTACGGGTTCAAAGCCAAGCAACCGCTATTAAAATAATGTGCTTAATTTGTGTTTATAATTCATCTCATGCTCGGTGAAGGAAAACATCGTGAGGAAACCTGCACGCGTCTAATTTCAATGAAATTCGACCACATGTGTATCCAACCCGCATTGGAGTAGCGTGGCGGAAGATGCTCCAAACCTTCTTCTAAAAAAATTACGGGCCCTTAATGTGTGTAAATGTATAACAAATTTAGAGAAACCGAACAATCCAATAAGTCATAACGCTCTTTGGATTGAAGACAAATTAATACTTTTTTTTTGCCAAGTTAAACGGAAACAAGATACATATATACAACCATTTTGGTTTGTTATTAATAAAACGACAATCAGTATGGTAGCATTTCGTAAGAGCCATTCATATTCGCAATATTACAACCAAATACATCATCAGCAGCCCATATTTGTCCACTGCTGGACATAGGCCTCTCCACTGTGGTCTTCTTTAATTTGTTTAAAAAAATGGCTTCATTTTTTGAACACTTATATTATTAATATTTTGTCGCATTAACGTCAGATACATCTTGATAAGTACACAAATATTCACCATTAAATTGTCTTTCAATTGGCATTCAAAATATGTTGACAACATGAACTAAAAAGAGTATAATAATAAAAATAGTTGCCGAGATGAGGCGTAAAAATTTCGTCCGTCAACTGTTCTGTGACGCTTCACATCGTGAGTCGTGAAATAGACAATTTTATGTGACTGCTTTAGGTTTTATATATACCTATAACAGGCTATAAATTGAATAGAACCTATTTTTAAAAACAATACGAAAGTCTCTGCCTTTAGAAAAAAAATCCAATCTTCTGAAAAATTGGTGAATCTTAAATTTTAACAGAACTTTTGGATACAGTCATATGAGATACTCACTACAGGATTCGGCTCGACATAGCCCAAAAAGTAATGCGCAGACGTCATCTTATCACTTTCGGTTTTATTTTGTTTTCCCTTCATCTATAGTTTGCCAGATAAAACCACTTATCAAATGAATTATCCAATAAACTCATGAATTAATGAACTATAGATCTATCATCAATTTTGAAAATGGTTTGCAGCAAGACGCAATCCTTCTCCGGAAATTTAATTAATTATATTAACTAAACATATATTACTGCATGAAAGAATGCTAAGTCCACATTTTTTTATCAAAAACAGTCACTTAGAATAATTTATAATACTGATGATATTTGCATGATTTATATTTTAAGAGACCAAATTAAAAACACACATAGAATCTTATCATAGATACAAATATGCTCAAGCGCCTGAAAAACGCTGTGACTTTTATAAAATCAGTGTATATCATTATTAACAATGTAAAATATTGTAAGCGACACGTCGACGATACTCTCCTCCGCGCTGATTGGTCCTCGATCATTTAACGTAGTATCTAGTTTTATTACGAAATTTATGACGTCATAAAAGTTGTGGTTTTCATATCGTTAAACACGAGCCAATTTGGTCCGGAAAGAACGTCTTCAGCTATTAAACTAACAGCATGTAACCAACTGGAGTCGTTTCTTTTTAGAGGAATGCGTTCCATTATATGTAATAGAACAGTATTATCTCAGGAGGTTTTTCTCCACCCTCAAAGACGTAATGAATGGTAACTACTTCGATGGAGTTTTTCTGAGTTCCAACCCGTAACCTTTGGGAAATCTAACTGGAACTCAGAAAAAGAAAACTTTCATTCAGATATATATATTTTAAACTCTTTTTTAATTTGTTATCTAAGACCAACCTGACCATGTTTAAAAGTTTTTTTATTATGAAACTAGCGGTCGCCCGCGGCTTCGCCCGCGTAGATAACGGTTCATAATCAGTCTTCTAATATACCCACTGCTGAGGCACGGTCACATTTGAAGAATTACTGCAACCGGCGCTTGGATCTATTGTGATAAACCTCAAATTCGTGATCACAACAACTCAGCCAGACCAACATCAGCCACGAATCTGATGAGGTTCTTAGGGTCGGAGGCCATTATGCCCTCTAATGACCGGAGTTAGAACATATTATAGTTCTATCTTTTATAGTTTAGGCATCATACGCAAAAAATCAACTTTTTTGGTAGATTTTTTCCTTTTTTGTCCGAAAAACCCAAAATATCTTACGGAACCCTATTTTTTTCAAAATAAAATTTAGCCTATGTTATGCAGGATTAATTTAGCTTTCGAATGGTGAAAGATTTTTTAAAATCGGTCCAGTCGTTTTTGAGCCTATTCATTACAACCAAACAAACAAAGTTTTCCTCTTTATAATATTAGTGTAGATAATAAAATTGTATTAAAAATATATCGACAATTGTATTGGTTTTGAAGTACTCAAAAAATAAAACTCGGAAGCATTACATTTACATTAACAGCCTATAAACTTCCCACAGCTTTCCTTAAGTC
Organism: Vanessa cardui; assembly: GCF_905220365.1. Classification (NCBI taxonomy): domain Eukaryota; kingdom Metazoa; phylum Arthropoda; class Insecta; order Lepidoptera; family Nymphalidae; genus Vanessa; species Vanessa cardui. The sequence continues at coordinate 5,412,249 of NC_061151.1, forward strand.
TCCTCTCTCTTTGAGGAAAAGGTTTCGAGCATACTCCACCACGCTTTTCCTATGAGTTTGGTGGAATACACATGTGATAGTCTAGTTCTAATTTCGATGAAATTAGACACATACAGCTTTCCTCACGATGTTTTTGTGTATTATAAACACAAATTAAGCACATGAATATTCAGTTGTGATTGGCTGGGTTTGAATCAGCAATCGTTTAAGTTTTTCGTCGATTAAGATGCACGCGTTCTAACCACTGGGCCATCTGGGCTCAAATGGAGAAACTACAATATGAAAAGGTGAGAAGATAATACGAAACCAAAACACAATATTGTAAACAATATTTGAACCATATTCTCAACAAATAAGTCTCGTACGAAGTACTAAAATTCATATTTTATAACATCAACGGTCTTGTATTTCTGCATGAATTTTTCCAATACACATTCATATTTATCTTAAAATATTCCAGAGAATTTCCTCACATACTTGAATATTTTATCGACATCTTGTCGATAGTATTTTATTGAGACTGAATTTAGCGCACAGTGTATTTTCCATCGAATTGATTTAGCATTTTTGATTGCAATAATGTTAGTGACTATTGAAACTTAATATAATTATCTATACATATAATAAAATTGGAGTGTCTGTTTGTAATATTAAAATAGCCCTTTTTTACTCAATGCATATGTATTTATGTACGGTACATATACCAAAATAAATTTCGGGTAACCTCTGGAACGGCTGGACCGATTTTGACGGGACTCCACTGGTAGATAAATGATATAATAGGGAGTAACTAAGGCTACAATAATATTTTTTTTTAGTTATATTCAAAGGCGTACAAGGTCGCGGGTACAGCTAGTCATATATAAGTGGCCATTTCCAGTATACTCATAAACATACTCTTATGGAATAGGTAAGTTGATTGGCAAACGGGTCAGCTGTTGGTAAGTGGTCCCTACCGCCCATAGAATTAGTCACTGTAAGAAGTTATAACCATTCCTTACATTCCCGATGTGCCACCAACCTCGAGCGGCTAAACTTCTTTCGAAATTCTTTGTGCCTCTGGTTGCATTGGCTCAGCCACTTTTCAAACCGGAACACAACTGTACTAAGTATTGCGGGAGAATGTATAGTACCTTCAAATAGTGGTGACCTTAAGTCATCAAGTGGAAATTAGATATAAACGATTAATATAATTAGAATAAAGAATCTCCGAAAAAAAGTAATTTGGACGCGTCATTCATATTCAATGAACAATTGCGCAACAGATGTGAGAAGTGCCAAGCGTGTGCCCGCACAGGTGCACACTATTCTTTGAGAGTGGAAGACTCAAAAACTGATGGTATGATAATACGACACCAAGGTCAAGTGCGGGACCAAGTGTTCCAAGTCAAGTGTTTAACATTCCAAGCAACTGGAGTGTTATCTCTATCAACTCTGGAATCAGAACTTTTTCCACCAGCCAACCAGAATCAGCTTTATTAAGGGTTGACCATCCAGTACCAACAATAACATGATAATAAACTATATTATCCTAGACAGTTAGACAGACATATTGAAAAAATTAATAAAATTTTAACAAAATGAAAAACCGACTTCAAACAAAACACTATATTAAAACAAATGAATATGCACGAAAAAGTAACAAAAATAATTGCGTATTCAACATATTTTTTAGAGTCTTCCTAAGTTAAATGAAATGAAAAATATTAGACTACTTAAAAGTCGATTAACGATTATATCATGTAGTTATAATTATTGTTATATTTGGAGTCGGTGTCAGCCAATAAAACCCTACAGTATATCTATCAAAAAACAATACGAGAATACTTTAACAAATATGTTTTTTACAAATTACCTTTTATACAATAATATACTGGATCAATCAAGGGGCTCGTATCGCTTCTTTCTTTTAATTGTTGAGGTAAGGGCACCGTGGCTGACACCGGCTCCAAATATACCAATAACTATAACTACATGATATAATCGTTAATCGACTTTTAAGTAGTCTAATATTTTTCATTTCATTTAACGTAGGAAGACTCTAAAAAATATGTTGAATACGCAATTATTTTTGTTACTTTTTCGTGCATATTCATTTGTTTTAATATAGTGTTTTGTTTGAAGTCGGTTTTTCATTTTGTTAAAATTTTATTTATTTGATTTTAAGTGAAGCTGATGTTGACTAATTTTTTTTAATATGGATAGATTAAGCGTTCCGTTTATATGAGTCAGAAACTACTTCGAGGACAATTTCAAAGGAAACTTGCGAATAAAGCAAAAATAGACTTTCGAAAATGCGGATTTAATACGTCACGCGGCGTAAACTACAAGGATCCCTCAAAAGAGCTGTAATCGAACTCAGCAAAAAAACTTTGAAAAAGACCAACTATATTTCGTACATCATATGACATCACATCACATACACAAAATTTGATTAAAGATAGTAAGAAATTCTGCCCCATATCGCACCCTAACTGCGAGCCGTATAGGAGTTCCATCACTACATAGTATAAAACAAAGTCGCTTTCTCTGTCCCTATATATTTAAATCTACGCAACGGATTTTGATGCGGTTTTTTTTAAAAGATAGTGTGATTCAAGGGGAAGGTTTGTGTATATAATACATGAACAATATAGTAAAGAAACACTGATAATTTTAGAAGTTTGCGATGTGATGTCGTATATAAACAAATTCTGTAGTATATTTAGTATCAGTATTGCACCCGTGCGAAGCCGGGGTGGGTAGCTAGTTGATTATAATATTCGACTATAATAATTACATAAACATAACCACATTACGGAAGGTGACTCAAATATCCAAATAACCTATAAATAAAAGACCGAGTATCGCTAACGTGCTCCTCAGAATTGTTCCGTTCCCTTCCGTTCCGTTACTTTGTCATGAATCCTGTGCTCAGAACCTTACCAAACTTTCACCAATTTACCCTAGAAGTATATATTTTATAATAAAAAAAGAATTTTCAAAATTGGTTAACGTGATTTTCAGTTATTCACCTATTTGTCGCGCATATACATAAGGCAAATTTAAGACTTACGTCGTTTTCACATGGATACCATCATCGGAAAAAAAAATAAAAAAAATGGGACCCCATGGGAAGCACTACCTTTCAAACAAAAAAAAAATTATCAAAATCGGTCCACCCAGTAAAAAGTTATGAGGTAACAAACATAAAAAAAAAAAAAAAAAAAAAAAAATACAGACGAATTGATAACCTCCTCCTTTTGGAAGTCGGTTGAACATTACGTTTTCAAACATATAATTAGTCCTTTAACAAAATAGTTATTTAAAAGCTACGGAAAGTAATAACCTGGTAATGTCCAGCTGGATTAAGGACTGATCTCCCTTTGAAGGGCTTGGAACTATGCCAACACGTGGTTAGAAATTACACGTGGCAGAATCTCATTGAAATTAGACTAATGCACATAAATTAAGTAAGTGAAGCTTCAACGATTCTTGCCTGGATTCGAACCTGGAATCATCTGTTGGAATCAGCTCAGAAAAGTGGTATATTATTTTTTATCTAATCTGAATCGACAGCTTAATGGACAGACAAATTGAAATGCTATTAATGTCGACCTATATCAAGGAATATATGCCTGCCAACGTCCGCCCGTGTGTATAAATAAACTCGCTATACAAGCGAAGTAAGCACTCGACTTAATGTGAAAATATGGAATATTTTTAAATTTTCATCGTCTTTTTTTGGATATTTTAAAATGTTATGTCAGCCAGGTTTATTTTAATTAATGAAACCAAAGAGGTTAGTTATTACATTTTTATATTCTAAATGGACAGGCAGAAATACTATACAGTATGTAATACTTTATTTATTTATTGAAATGCTTTCAAAATATACATTAAACTTTATGTATGTTTCACTTTATCTTTATGTGTGTGTGTGTTCATAACACAGTACAAAAGGCAGGCTTAATATAAACAGCATGATTCGCCTACTTTTGCAGTGAAATGAAGTTTAAATTACAGTTTTATTCTAACATAATATATATAAAAAAAAATTGAAATTGCATATTATATCTTAATTATTATCTTATGAACCGATTTGTATATTTTCAACCGACTTCCAAAAGGAGGAGGTTATCAATTCGTCTGTATTTTTTTTTTATGTTTGTTACCTCATAACTTTTCACTGGGTGGACCGATTTTGATAATTTTTTTTTGTTTGAAAGGTAGTGCTTCCCGTGGGGTCCCATTTTTTTAAATTTTTTTCCGATGATGGTATCCATATGAAAACGACATAAGTCTTAAATTTGCATTATGTATATGCGCGACAAATCGGTGATTAACTGAAAATCACGTTAACCAATTTTGAATATTCTTTTTTTATTATAAAATATATACTTTAAGGGTAATTTGGTGAAAGTTTGGTAAGGTTCTGAGCACAGGATCCATGACAAAGTAACGGAACGGAAGGGAACGGAACAATTCTGAGGAGCACGTTAGCGATACTCAGTCGAATCTTTTATTTATAGGTTATTTGGATATTTGAGTCACCTTCCGTAATGTGGTTATGTTTACGTAATTATCATAGTCGAATATTATAATCAACTAGCTACCCACCCCGGCTTCGCACGGGTGCAATACTGATACTAAATATACTACAGAATTTGTGTATTTACGACATCACATCGCCAACTTCTAAAATTATCAGTGTTTCTTTACTATATTGTTCATGTTTTATATACAAAAACCTTCCCCTTGAATCACACTATCTTTAAAAAAAAACCGCATCAAAATCCGTTGCGTAGATTTAAAGATATAGGGACAGAGAAAGCGACTTTGTTTTATACGATGTAGTGATGGAACTCCTATACGGCTCGCAGTTAGGGTGCGATATGGGGCAGAATTTCTTACTATCTTTAATAAAATTTTGTGTATGTGATGTGGTGTCATATGATGTACGAAATATAGTTGGTCTTTTTTAAAGTTTTTTTGCTGAGTTCGATTACAGCTCCTTCGAGGGATCCTTGTGGTTTACGCCGCGTGACGTATTAAATCCGCAATTTCGAAAGTCTATTTTTGCTTTATTTGCAAGTTTCCTTTGAAATTGTCCTCGAAGTAGTTTCTGACTCATATAAAAGGAACGCTTAATCTATCCATATTAAAAAAAATTAGTTAGTCAACATCAGCTTCACTTAAAATCAAAAAATAAATAAAAATTTTAACAAAAAGAAAAACCGACTTCAAACAAAACACTATTTTAAAACAAATGAATATGCACGAAAAAGTAATAAAAATAATTGCGTATTCAACATATTTTTTAGAGTCTTCCTAAGTTAAATGAAATGAAAAATATTAGACTACTTATAAATAAAAATTTTACCAAAAAAAAAACCGACTTCAAACGAAACACTATTTCAAAACGATGAATATGCGCTAAAAAGTCATAAAAATAATTGCATATTCAACATATTTTTTAGAGTCCTACTAAGTAAAATGAAATGAAAAGTATTAGACTACTTAAACGTCGATTTACGATTATATAATGTAGTTATAGTTATTGGTATATTTGGAGTCTAATACTTTTCATTTCATTTTACTTAGTAGGACTCTAAAAAATATGTTGAATACGCAATTATTTTTATGACTTTTTAGCGCATATTCATCGTTTTGAAATAGTGTTTCGTTGGAAGTCGGTTTTTTTTTTGGTAAAATTTTTATTTATTTTTTGATTTTGAGTGAAGCTGATGTTGACTAACTATTTTTTCTTAATATGGATAGATTAAGCGTTCCGTTTATGTGAGTCAGAAACTACTTGGACGACAATTTCAAAGGAAACTTGCGAATAAAGCAAAAATAGACTTTCGAAAATGCGACTTTAATGATTTAATGCTTTAATGATCATGCGGCATAAACTACAAGGATCCCTCGAAAGAGCTGTAATCGACCTCAGCAAAAAAACTTTGAAAAAGAGCTAATATATGTCGTACATCATATTACATTACATCACATACACATAATTTGATTAAAGACAGTAAGAAAGTTCATTTTACTTAGGAGGACTCTAAAAAATATATTGAATACGAAATTATTTTTAACACTTTTTAGTGCATATTCATTTGTTCTAAAGTAGTGTTTTGTTTGAAGTCGGTTTTTCTTTTTGTTAAAATTTTTATTTATTTTTTGATTTTAAGTGAAGCTTGTGAATTTGACTAACTGATTTTTCTTAATATGGATAGATTAAGCGTTCCCTTTATATGAGTCATAAACTACTTCGAGGACAATTTAAGGGAAACTTGCGAATAAAACAAAAATAGACTTTCGAAAATGCGACTTTAATACGTCATGCGGCATAAACTACAAGGATCTCTCGAAAGAGCTGTAATCGACCTCAGCAAAAAAAAATTGAAAAAGAGCTAATATATGTCGTACATGATATTACATTACATCACATACACAAAATTTGATTAAAGATAGTAAGAAATTCTGCCCCATATCGCACCCTAACTGTGAGCCGTTTAGGAGTTCCATCACTACATAGTATAAAACAAAGTCGGTTTCTCTGTCCCTATATCTTTAAATCTACGCAACGGATTTTGATGCGGTTTTTTTTAATAGATAGTGTGATTCCAGAGGAAGGTTAGTATATATAATACATGACCAATATAGTAAAGAAACACTGATAATTTTAGAAGTTTGCGATGTGATGTCGTAAATAAACAAATTCTGTAGTATATTTAGTATCAGTATTGCACCCGTGCGAAGCCGGGGTGGGTAGCTAGTTGATTATAATATTCGACTATGATAATAACAAAAACATAACCACATTACGGAAGGTGAGTCATATATCCAAATAACCTATAAATAAAAGATTCGACTGAGTATCGCTAACGTGCTCCTCAGAATTGTTCCGTTCCCTTCCGTTCCGTTACTTTGTTATGGATCCTGTGCTCAGAACCTTACCAAACTTTCACCAAATTACCCTTGAAGTATATATTTTATAATAAAAAAATAGTTATTAAAATTGGTAAACGTGATTTTCAGTTATTCACCTATTTGTCGCGCATATACATAATGCAAATTTAAGACTTATGTCGTTTTCATATAGATACCATCATCGGAAAAAAATTAAAAATAAATGGGACCCCACGGGAAGCACTACCTTTCAATCAAAAATAAAATTATCAAAATCGGTCCACCCAGTGAAAAGTTATGAGGTAACAAAGATAAAAAAAAAAAAAAAAATACAGACGAATTGATAACCTCCTCCTTTTGGAAGTCGGTTGAAAAGTCGATTAACGATTATATCATGTAGTTATAATTATTGTTATATTTGGAGTCGGTGTCAGCCAATAAAACCCTACAGTATATCTATCAAAAAAAAATATCAAAAAACAATACGAGAATACTTTAACAAATATGTTTTTTACAAATTACCTTTTACACAATAATATACTGGATCAATCAAGGGGCTCGTATCGCTTCTTTCTTTTGATTGTTGGGGCAAGGGCACCGTGGCTGACACCGGCTCCAAATATACCAATAATTATAACTACATGATATAATCGTTAATCGACTTCTAAGTAGTCTAATATTTTTCATTTCATTTAACTTGGAAGACTCTAAAAAATATGTTGAATACGCAATGATTTTTATTACTTTTTCGTGCATATTCATTTGTTTTAAAATAGTGTTTTGTTTGAAGTCGGTTTTTCTTTTTGTTAAAATTTTTATTTATATTTATTATTTTTCTCATACTATTCGGAATTCGGTATTTTTTTGCATGTTATATTCGTATTATATTCTTGTTACGTCGAAATAAGTTAAAACTCTGTACAATTGTATTCGTTACTCGTGTAAATTTCTGACAAAACACCATCGACGAACGCGCCAGTTGCGTCGAATATTTTTTAATTAACGCTTGTTCGTTATGTTGTATATGTCAAAGAGGACTTCAATATTAGTTATATATAAATTGGAATGCTTCATTGTTATGACTGGTTCTATTTCTGTTTACGTCAAAAAGAAAAAAAATAATCCACGAACGTGATTCGTGCGTTTGGTGTTCCAAATTTAACAGTTTCTTAAGAGCTTCTTTTCCGTGAGACGTTGAAAACGATCAAAATCAAAATATACTTTATTCAAGTAGACTTTTACAAGCACTTATGAATCGTCAATAAACAATTAAGTGAAGCTACCACCGGTTCAGAAAGTAGATTCTACCGAGAAGAACCAGCAAGAAACTCAGTACTCTTTACCAACATTTAAAAATAAAGTCATGTTAGTTGATTATAATTATATACATATGCATGTAATTTATCCTGCCTGGAAGTCCACAAGTATTAATTCCACGTTTTTCATTCGTCTGTATAATCTTGTATTGAATAATATGCTTTCTTTACCATTGTATTTTTTACAAATTATTTAAATTTATGCAACGGCAAATTTAAAAATGTCTGTGGAATTTTATTATAGAAACGGATCTTAGTATACGCTTATTTGCTCTTTTAGTATTACTTTAGTTATTTTTTTTAAATCTAAGCACTCTATACAACAACAATAACAACCTGTAAATACCCACTGCTGGGCTAAAGGCCTCCTGTCCCTTTAAAGGGAAGGACGCACTTCCACCACGCAGTTCCAATGCGGGTTGGTGGAATACACATGTGGCAGAATTTCTATGAAATTTGTCACATGCAGGTTTCCTCACGATATTTTCTTTCACCGCTGAGCACGAGATGAATTATAAAGACAAATGAAGCACATGAATCAGCGACGCTTGCCTGGGTTTGAACCCGCGATCATCGGTTAAGATGCACGCGTTCTAACCACTGGGCCATCTCTGCTCAGCACTCTATAATTATTTACATTTAATAAACGAAAAATACACACAAAAATCATGAAAAAAACAATGTTTAATATATAAACAGTACTCTCGTTTCCCCAACAATAATTAATCAGATTACTTCATCTCCCAATGAACGGTCAGGGTAGTCGATTGGCGTGAATGGTAAATGTATCCAGAATCAATTAACAGTCCCGAGAATATCTCAGAAACTGTCGATGATCATTAATCAGCTACGGATTTATCTATTGGGGAGGTACTAAAATAATGCTGTCTTCTTCTTTCAAATGCCAAAACAATAATAACAGAAAGAGATAAAATTATTTTGACTACACTCCTGCTAAACTTTATCGAGTATATAAGACTGGTCTTTCACTTCGTTCAACAACAACCACAACAGCCTATAAATTTCCCACTGCTGGGCTAAGGCCTCCTTTCCCTTTAAGGAGAAGGATTGGAACATATTTCACCACGCTGTAGCAGAATTTCTATGAAATTAGACACATGCATGTTTCCTCACGATGTTTTCCTTCCCCACCGAGCACGAAATGTATTATAAACACAAATTAAGAACATGAATATTCAGTGGTGTTTGTCTGGGTTTGAACTTGGTTAAAAAACACGCGCTGTAACCACTGGACCATCTTGACTCTTCAATTTATGTAGCCTTCCATTGTTACTTCAAGTAAATATATTGTTAAAGCCGCAAATATCCGAGGTAAAAAAAAAAAGTAAAGTAACAGCCTGTAAATTCCCACTGCTGGGCTAAAGGCCTCCTCTCCCTTTGAGGAGAAGGTTTGGAACATATTCCACCACGCTGTTCCAATGCGGGTTGGTGGAATACACATGTGGCAGAATTTCTATGAAATTTGTCACATGCAGGTTTCATCACGATGTTTTCCTTCACCGCTGAGCACGAGATGAATTATAAAGACAAATTAAGCACATGAATCAGCGGTGCTTGCCTGGGTTTGAACCCGCAATCATCAGTTAAGATGCACGCGTTCTAACCACTGGGACATCTCGACTCAATATCCGAGGTCCTGGCCTCATACTAGGGCCGTTATAAATTATCAGATTTTTCGGTCGACAAATTTTCAATACCTGCTCTCAAAATTAGCATTGTTTACCCGAACGTTTAATTGCATGTAAATTTATTGGTTTAGATGTACGATTCCTATATCTTATACTAGCGACCCGCCCTGGCTTCGCACGGGTTCAATACTGATATTAAATATTCTACAGAATTTGTTCATTTACACATTAGAAGCATGTAAAATTTTCAATGTTTCTTTACTATATTGTCCGTGTTTTATATACAAATTCCTTGCTCTCGAATCACTCTATCTATTGAAGAAACTTGCATTAAAATACGTTGTGTAGTTTTAAAGATCTAAGCATTCATAGAAAAGACAGCGGTGAGCGACTTTGTTTACACTATGTAATTATAATGATGATATATAGGTAGGTCGATTGGTGAACGTGCCCTCTTGATATGAGGTCACATAGGCCCATACACTGACACTGTAAGAAGTAATTATACAAGCTCAACCCACTTGAAGTTTACAAAATTTTACTGCACAATTAAACTGATTGGACAAAAAACCACAAGCAATATTGATGTCAAAGAAAAGTGAAATTGAAATTGAGATGGCCCAGCGGTTAGAACGCGTGCATTTTAACCGATGATTGCGGGTTCAAACCCAGGCAAGCACCGTTTTATGTGCACTGTTTTATGTGCTTAATTTTTCTTTATAATTCATCTCGTGCTCAGCGGTGAAGGAAAACATCGTGAGGAAACCTACATGTGACAAATTTCATAGAAATTCTGCCACATGTGTATTCCACCAACCCGCATTGGAACAGCGTGGTGCAATATTCCAAACCTTCTCCTCAAAGGGAGTATAAGCCTTTAGCCTAGTAGTGGGAATTTACAGGCTGTTGTTGTTGTTTGTTGAAATTGAAATAAGTATTCCCCACTTACCTAACCTTCTTTTTAGAACCATAAGGATGATAAAAAACCCATGTCTGTCTCCGGGACTTAATCTATTTTTATATCATTTTCGAAATTGGTTTAAGCGTAAGGAGGTATCAGATAGTGTTATTTTTGCTTTAATAATATTGGGTGGTCCTTATATCAGCAATTTGTCATCTACCTTGAGAAATAAACTGTTATATTTGTTCTTATAATATATTGGTTCACTCACCTTTGAACCCGTAATGCTTTTAATTGCCATTGGGTAGAGAATACCGATAAATGGAAACTATTCAGAAGGGTTTACACGAAGCCACCAAGGATAAGACAAGAGGCCATAGAGAGGGACAGAAAGCATTGTCAAATTTCGTAAAACCGATCACATCCGAATTCAGTGAATCCAAATCATCAATCTTTGTCTATTTGTTATGCGAAAATTATCTTTACGCAAACGTATAACATATGTAACCGAATACATCCGCCAAATTGACGAGTAATTGTCTCAGTTGAAATAGGTCAGGTTCAATATAAGTAATATTTCGTAGTTACTACATTTTTTAATTAAATTAAGCATACATATTTATATCAAAGAATAAAAATTTTATTTATTCGGTTTGAATTAAAAGTATAAATAAAAATTTCAACACAATTGAATATGTGAAAATGTTTTGCAATTCATATTCATACATATAAATAAAAACAAGAAAGTAACAGACTGGAAATTTCCCACTGCTGGGCTAAGGCCTCCTCTTCCATTAAGGAGAGGGTTGGGAACATAAACCACCACGCTGTTCCAATACGGGTTGGTGGAATGCACATGTGGCAGAATTTCGATGAAATTAGCTATAGGCAGGTTTCCTCACGGTGTTTTCACTTCAGACAACAACCACAACAGCCTGTACATTTTCCACTGCTGGGCTAAGGCCTCCTCTCCCATTAAGGAGAAGGCTTGGAAGATATTCCACCACGCTGTTCCAATGCAGGTTGGTAGAATGCGAGATGGCCCATGTGGCAGAATTTCGATGAAATTAGATACATGCAGCTTTCCTCACGATGTTTTCCTTCACCGCCGAGCACGAGATGAATTATAAACACAAATTAAGCATATATATATATATATATATATATATATATATATATATATATATATATATATATATATATATATATATATATATATATATATATATATATATATATATATATATATATAGTGGTGCTTGCCTGGGTGAAATTGTAAAATTACATATTTATTTTTTCAAATTAAGTGCAAATACTCTAAAACTTATTAAAAATATGTAGACCTATATTTCTAGTTTACAGAAATTAATTAAACGCGGCCTGTTGGTCTTGGCACAACGCCGAGCGGACTAAAGTATTTTTCTCATTCGAATGTGACTATTACATTAAACTAACAGCCTTAAAATGTTCCACTGCTGAAAATAGGCCTTTTTTAAGGTTAGAAACCCTTAAAAAATTTGAGCTTGCTTCACCATGAAGCTTAATTGCTGTTTGCACCTTCTTTATGGTATAGGTTGGCGAACGAGCATATGTCCCACCTGATGGTAAGTGGTCACCACCACTCATAACCTGTAGTATATAGTAGCTCTGTCTGCTTGCCTCACCTCGTACCTCTTCATTCTTTAACTGCTGAATTGATTTGGATGTAATTTGCTTTGGAAATAGTTTAGTTGTATAGTTGTCATTTATTTAGTAAAAAATACGAAACTCATTTTCATTCAACTGCATATATGGCTAATTAGGTAAATGCACAGTGCATTTGTGCAAGTTATTTAAATTTATTTGTGTCCGCGGGTATAGCTACGCGTTTAGCTAGTTCTACTATATACTTCATATTTTTGGTTATGAATATTAAAAAAACAAAAAGCTTGTTGCTACGGAAATCCAGTTCACTAAAAGAAAGATAATTAAGCTTTAGACAATGGAACCTCCCACGGAACCTCTTAAAAATACCTGATTGTAATTAAAATATTTTACAGAAATGCAAAATGAGAAATACAAAGTAAAAGCTTCAAAACTATATTCTGAATGTAGATTCTACTGAGAGGTTTACGGGAAAAGTTCAAGCATATGGGCCACCTGATGGTAAGTGGTCACCACTGTCAATAGACTACTATGATGTAAGATATATTCGGTTTAAAGACATTTATTTCTCATAAAGAACACAAAAGTTCACTTATAATAAGAAATTACAATTATTTTTCCTGAGGGTACATTTAAAAGTCTGCCTTATGAATTGTATACACTGAGGTAAAATGTTGCGGGTAGTTATAGTACACAAAAATGTTAAGGTAGGGGTTACATTAGCTTATAAATTATTTTGCACATATTCCATTACACGTTTTTTGAATATAGGAAAACTCTTGCTATTAATGATTAAATCTGATAATTTATTATAAATTTGAACTCCTTCAAATAAAATGTTTTTCTTTCCATAGTTGGTTCTGGTTTTTGGAAGTTCTTTCTAGTTTATTACGTTTCCTAGTGTGGTATGTATGTGTTTTTTTATGAAAGTGTAATTGTGAATGTGTTTTATTTGTTATTATTTTTCTAATCAACATGCAGGTTTTCAAAGTGTATAATTGATTTAAATTAAGAAATTTTGTTTTTTTGTATTAACAGAAGATATATTCTTTACATCACCAATGCAGCACCAATCTTGGGAACTAAGATGTTATGTCCACTGTAGTTACACTGGCCCACTCACTCAAACTGGAACACAAACATACTGAGTATATTTGATTGGCGAATCTACTAAACTGTATTTTTTATGGTAACGGTCAACGAGTAAATGGACCGGATGGTCAGTCACTACCACCCATTCATTAATAACAGTACTGTAAGAAATATCAATCATGCCATTTTTGCCTGTAGACTGGCTCAATCATGCTTCAAAACAACACAGTAATTTTGAGTGTTCCTATTTAGCAGTAGAATATTTAACCAACCAACAAACTTACTTACCAAGTACATAGCAATGTTTTGTTTAGGTTTTTCGGTCAGCCAGTGTAACTACAGGCACGAGAGTATCAATCGGTATCCCAATTAAGACAATGACGATACAATGTATAATGTATCTTAAGGTACGGTAAGGTAACCTATGACCACATACCATCAGGCTCATTTGAGAGACAATTCGAAAAATCAAGATTTTTAAATGTGGTTGTGTATTTTATATTTTCTAAAACAAAAACGTCGTATATCCTTTTTGTTGAAACATTGCTTTTAAAAGAGTTTAAAAAAAAATTGAATAAAATGTAACTTAAGCTGGTATTGAAGAATTTATGGCGACACACGACCTACTTAAGTGTCAGTGACGAATAGCCCATTTTGTTTTAGTATCCACTATAACTAACGGAAAGTTTGCCACATTTTTACAAGAAAAGAGAACAGCAGAATGATGAGCCGATGGTCCAGTGGTTAGAACGCGTGCATCTTAACCGATGATCGTGCGTTCGAACCCAGGCACCACTGAATATTCATGTGCCTAATTCGTTTTCAAAAAAATTTTACTTTGTAAAAATTGTAAAAAATGTCTATTTTAAAAATGCAATTTCTAAATTTAAATAATTGCAATTATTAACGATTATATTTATTTTGTCTTTTTTGTAAATTCAAACCAAAATTGTTTATCATACCATTCTTGTAAATTTAATTCGTGTAATTTCATTGAATATCAGTTTTAATATTTTATTTTTGTCTTTTTTTGATTTGTCCATGTAATTTAATTTTATTATGTTCTTGATATATGTACCTACTGTTGTTATTGTTTAGTACTAATACATAGTTATCCCCTGTATTGGAATTTGTTAGCTGTAATAATTGGCAATTCCGTAATATTGTGCATGCACCCTTAGGGTCTGTAATAATCTGTCCGATACTATTAATGTTTAAAAAATATTCTCTATGTGATTGTAACCTGTTGTGTTTGCCTTATATAAATAAATAAATTTGTGTTTATACTTCCAAGTCCCGTTTATTCCCTATCCCTTGGGAATTCTGAAATATCCTAAAGATAGTTTTTAGTTGTTGTTATAACCTATTTGCATGCTGAATTTGAATCCCCTTATAATTATAGTTACGGAGCTAGAGCTACTTTGGTTCGAAAATATAAATCCCATTTATTGCCTATCCCGTGGAAATTTTGAAAAATTAATATGTATTGATGATAGAGATAATTTTAGAAGTTTTTAATGTGATGTCGTAGATAAACAAATTCTGTAGAATATTTATCAGTATTGAACCCGTGCGAAGCCGGGGCATAACATAAAGGAGTCATACATTTATATCAATAGCTTAAAACGCTATCAAAAGTTCAAGAGAGTAAACACTGCTAATTTCGAGACTCTGTACTGGTATGGAAAATTTATCGACTGAAATAATCGATAATTTATAACGGCCCTAGTATGACAGGACCTCGGATATTTGCGGCTTTAACAATATATTTACTTGAAGTAACAATGGAAGACTACACAAAGTGAAGACTCGAGGTCCAGTGGTTAGAATGCGTGCATCTTACCGATGATTGCGAGTTCAAACCCAGGCAAACACCACTGAATATTCATATGCTTAAATTGTGTTTATAATACGTCTCGAGCTTGGCGTTGAAGAAATACGTCGTGAGGTGACCTGTATGTATCTAATTTGAAAAAAAAAAGCTGTCAGATGTGTATTCAACCATTGGAACAGTCTGATGGAATATGTTCCAAACCTTCTCCTCAAAGGGAGAGGAGGCTTTAGCCCAGCAGTGGGAAATTTACAGGCTGTTGTTGTTGTTGGCAACATCGGTGCGATTCTGTAAAAACATTTCGTATCTCACTCGTGAAATTTTGACAAGTAATTTAGAGTGATATGATTGTGAATTGACTTAGAGTGATGGAATTTTAAATTCGTTTTCTGCGGTGAGATGCGAGTTGTCTGTTACAGAATACGTACAGTACGTATTTCATCGTCATCAGAATATCCTGCTATTTATAGAAAGAACAAGAAACAGGTATTGCATTTGCAATACAAAAATAGGCGTAGTATTCATAGAGAATCTCTTATTTTTTGTTTATTGTTTTAACAAAAATTTTCAAAAGAGAATTATATAAAATTGAGAGCAATGTCATTAGGTGATTTCTTTTATAAATAAAATTGTTTTTCAATGAAATAAAAGAAATTGGTTTTGAAACAACTTTTTTTTTTCGATTTCTTACTTTTATGTATGTTTGTTACTTTACGTTGATCAAATTTTGAAGGGTTAACTCCCCGGAGTTAGATTTCTCCTCGTGTTCAATTAATTCAATGTATTTCATGGTAAACTTGATTCTATGTTCAGGATTGGCTGAAGACAAAAAAACTCCTCAACTTTCCAAAACATCGCTGACGATTTGAAACACAGCTAGATTCTTTATTACAAATGATTTGATTTTTTCAATCGGCAAAGCTATATGTACATATTTATATCTGATGATTTAAAACAGAACAATATTGAAACAGGATGCATTCTATGCATTCGATTTCAGTATATTTCTGTTCACAGTTTTTCATTTAAAAACCTGTATTCAATCCTTAATAAAGCGACGGGCTACAAACCTTATCGCACAATACGTCATAGCCATTCCCAAATCTCGCTCGAGTGCAAATCGTTATGAGAACCTGTCACTGCTATCACACCTAAATTGGCGTTCTATATTTGAAAATTTTAAACCGACAACTCAAAGTGCATACTGATTAGTTTATCGTCGTGCCTAATTCCAATAGAGCACAAATTGTGTTATTAATTGGGACAATTTGTGCTCTTTTGGAATTAGGATCTATTTAAGTACGGATAGTGTTCTGTTTTTAAATAAATGTCAAAAGTAAAAATCTATATTTTATTGAAGAATGTAACACTTGGTTATTGATTGTCAGAAATATAGCACTGGTTTGGAAATTAACACCTCGGACCCGAGAAGAACTGGAGAAAGAATCTCAGAAGGTTCTTTTTTTAAATATATTTTTTTTATAATTATTGTTTTATACAATGATAATAAATATCTTGTCGTTATTTGAAACAGTCTGGAGGTTATCACCTCATTACCAGAGTGTGCAATCAATAAGGAAGTTGTTAGTTTTGTAATATCCTTTAGCGTTATCCTCGTTTTAAATCAAAACGATAGTAATTTTTTTTGTAACGACGGTCCTTATGTCATGTACTGTCAATACACATTTGCTTGTGCTATAGACTGTCAAGTATAAGTTGGCTTTCCTGTGGCAGCACCTGCTACACTCTTCGTATTGCCACTTTTTTGTTTATTTTACCAATATCTCCCTAGAAAATAATTCTCTACGTCTCATTTTTAATAGATTTTGTGTAAGTTTTCTTAATAAGGGTAAATAAAACAAATAAGATATAAATGAACAAAAAAAATTAGTACATGTTTTTGCCACACGCCAACTTACACTTGACGCGGTATATAATAATATACTATAGATTGTTGACTTCCAGGCAGGATATATTACATACATATGTATAAATGAGTTTAAATGAAAAAGAGTAACTACTGAGTTTCTTTTCGGTTGTTCTCAGTAGAATCTACATCCCGAACTAGCAGCAACAGGCAGGTGACTTAACTTATTCTAGTTAAATGACGATTCAAAAGTGCTCGTAAAAACCTACTTAAAGTATATTTTCATTTGTGACCTTTTTAAGAGAGATAACATCACAACTCTTAAGTTTGGTGGCGTATGGGCGATGTAAGGAAGTATTTATATTTCTCAAAACGCTATTGTTTGTTGGCGATGTACCATCAGGTGGCTCAATTGCCGAAAGCCTTTTATTGATGTAATAACTATAACCTCTTCACCGACAGCCTTGGACAATGGACTTATATATGAAACAATTGAAAGAAGGGAATAAACGCCACTTTTCGACATATTCACTTTTATACACTCTTACATTCTTTAGACCTGGGCTAAATATTATACATTTAAGGCAGGTCTGTCGGTAAATAAATCAGGATTGATATTTTCTTAATAATCATTGATGTCCTATAAGTTTATAAGTTGAAAGCAAAAAGTTATGAAGTTTTTTTTTATTATTTCCGTTCCTATTTATTCTCTTCTTCCAATTGGTGGTTCAATTTGATACGATAGAAAATAATTCAAAAGCAAAATATCCAATGATTTTTAGCGGGACAACGGGAGGTCTTAGAACCCAAGACTTTTGAAGTTTGCTGAAATTAACAATATAATAGACTAAATCCTCCTTTTTAAGTAGTTTATAAAAGTTGTAAATTTATTAAGATTTAGTATTGTATTCATTTATATTTATTGAAATATAAATTCAATGAGCATTTATGATAAATTATGATGTGCTTTCAAATGTTGATTGAATCATTGAAGTATACTTAATAAAACTTGAAGTTATTTAAAAAGGCAGACTGGCTGCCTTTGTGTTTTATTCGACTCCTTTAAGCATTTTTGTTAAGTGGTTTGTTCGAATTCGGAATACTTAAAAATTAAGTTAGCAAGTTGGAATTAAGAGATTGTTGACATTATTTGATATTTCAAAGTGATTTTAATAATATATTTTTTTAACTTATTATTGCTTATTACCTTTGTCCAACAGACGAAGGTAAATTGCGAGTTGCAAGTGATATAGAGCCGAGATGGCCCAGTGGTTAGAATGCGTGCATCTTACCGATGATTACGGTTTCAAACATAGGCAAGTATCGCTGAATATTCATGTACCTAATTTGAATCTCGTGCTCGTCGTTGAAGGAAAACATCGTGAGGAAACCTTAATATGTCTAATTTTATAGAAATTCTATCACATGTATATTTCACCAACCCACATTGGAACAGAGTGGTGGAATATTTTCCAAACCGGAGAAGGTTTGGAAAGGGAGACAAATTCCAAATCCCAGCAGTGGGAAATTTACAGGCTGTTATTGTTTTCATTGTTAATGTTTTTGTTCATTGATAACATTAATTATAAACATATTATAAAGTTAAGCATGTGAAAATTAATTTTGGATTGTTCGGATTTCAAACTTTTAATTAAAATGCGTTACAAAGGTTGAACTACCTCGGTTCTGTTTTTCAATTTTTTTATCGTGTAAGCAATTTATTTCTCATAAATGTCATGTACAATGATACATTTATATAAATATAATTTTAAACATCTGAAATACAGACAAAAATAATACAATTTGACGACCTCCGTGGTCGAGTGGTGTGTACACCGGTTTTCATGGGTACGCCACTCCGAGGTCCCGGGTTCGATTCCCGGCCGAGTCGATGTAGATTATCATTAGTTTTCTACGTTGCCTTGGGTCTGGGTGTTTGTGGTACCGTCGTTACTTCTGATTTTTATATGATAACACAAGTGCTTTAACTTACATTGGGATCAGAGTAATGTATGTATGGTGTCTCGTATTTATTGTATTTATTTATATTTATAATTTAATAAGAAAATAAAGTGAATTTGGATATAAATTTAAAAGTTCATAAAACAAAGACAAATAAAAAGGCGCTGTAAGAATCATAAACTACTCCCTATAAGCGATTTAGCGCTGTATGTTTAAATAGTTTGATTAGATGGATTAGGCGCTGCAGCGCACTTCAGTTTCAACTCAGTAATTTAAAGACATTTACATGCTAATATCGTAGAATATAATTACATAGTATAAAAGAAAGTCGCTTACCGCTGTCTGTCCCTATGTATGCTTAAATTATTAGAATTACGCGACGGATTTTGATGAGTTTTTTTTGCATATAGTATATCTACGGTATAGTAAAGAATCACTATTAATAATTTTAGAAGTTTATATTGTGATGTCGTAAATAATAAAAGATCTGTAGTATCAGCATGGCTCCCGTGCGTAGAGAAGGCGGTATATCCCTACTATATTATATATTATGTTAATGGATAGTTCTTTGTCTATTTTATGAAGGTATATATCTTATTTCTACTATCTATAGTTTCTTCTCATAAAGCAACATGTCGTCATACTTTTTAATATCGAAACTTCACGCCAGAGTGCATCGCCCTTTTAAAAACAATGACGTCACAAGATGACGTCATTTCATGTAAGTTTTCTTATTAGTTCTAAGCCCGTGCAGATGTAACACATGTAATTAATTTGACAAGGAACGTATGTTACATTTTTTTTAATGGTATAAGTTGGCGGATGAGTATATGGGCCACCTGATGGTAAGTGGTCACCATCACCCATAGACAATGACGCTGTAAGAAATATTAACTATTCCTTACATCGTCAATGCGCCACCAACCTTGGGAACTAAGATGTTATGTCCCTTGTGCCTGTAGTTACACTGGCTTACTCACTTCAAACCGGAACACAACAATACTGAGCACTGTTGTACAAAGCTAAAAGCTAAAATTAAAGTAGGTGTTTCATTTGTAACAAAACAATAAAGATTTTTAATGACTCGGTGGTACTACTTTGTCGAATCAATTATTTACTCACCTCAAGTAGAACTATAAAATAACTTTTGAATCGTCATATTTTGAATTTAATATAAAGCTACCACAGGTTTGGAATAAAATTCTACAGCGAAGAAATGACAAGAAACTCAGTAGTTACTCATTTTTAATCATTTTAAAAACAATATTTATATGCATAATAACAACTACATATAAATTTCCCACTGCCTGGACTAAGGAACATCTACCACGCTGCTCTAATGCGGATTGGTGGAATACACATGTGGCAGAATTTCGGTGAAAATGAGACACATGCAGATTACCTCACGATGTTTTCCTTCACCGTCGATAACGAGATGATTTATATATAAAAATAAGCATATGAATTTTCAGTGGTGCTGAAAGAAAGAACAATTACATTTGTATATATTGCCTGTTATTTTTGACATGTGATTTGATATTATTAATAAGAACAGTTAAACATAACTGTGAAATCTTATTATAACAACTAATAATGTGCACCAGGAAAGATGTATTGACTTTGCGAAGTCGCAAACTGGATGTTATTAGTTTACCTTACCTGATTAGATTACCTTTACCTCTCGTGTCTACAGAAAGATTGTCAGTGTTTCTTTCGAAAATATCTGTATTATCACTACATATAAAACAAAGTCGCTTTCTCTGTCCCTATATCCCTATGTATGCTTAAATGCTTAAAACTACACAACGCATTTTGATGCGGTTTTTATTTAAAAGGTACAGTGATTCGAGAAGGTTTTAATATACAATACATGGAAAATTTAGTAAAGAACCACTAATCATTTTAGTGTTTCTACTGTGACGTCATATCATCACAGCCCGTGAAAAGCCGGGGCGGGTCACTAGTTGGGAGTATAAATAATATTGTTGTTAGCATATTATGAAGTAATTGTAAGTATACTAAATTAAAAACATACCGAAGGCCATAACACAATAGATTCTACCGCTGAAAAGTAATATTTAGAATTATTGCGTACCGATATAAGGAGTTACTTTACTTGGTGGTAAGGCTTTGTGCAAGTCCGTCTGGGTAGGTACCACCCACTCATCAGTTATTCAACCGCTAAACAGAACTCAGTATTGTTGTGTTTCGGTTTGAAAGGTGAGTGAAACGGTGTAACTACAGGCAAGGGACATGACATCTTAGTTAAAAAAAAATGTCGCATCCAATAACCAGCATTTAAGATACCTTCTCATCAAAAATATAATACCTCAATATAAGTAGTGGTATACCTTAAATTCAAGTATTGATTTCTGTCTGTATTTCTCAGAAAAACGTCTTAACCGACACCAGGAACATGACAACTTAATACCTTTTATAATGGAGCAAAGTTTAAGGGAAGGAAATTGCCTTTTTCTCAATGTGTACATATGAAAGAGACCACTCACTAACAGATGGGCTATTTGCCTTCCTACTAGAAAATAAAATGCGCAATTTTAAACACATACAAACGATTTACATACAGATATGTACATATCTAAGTGTGCGTGTCTTGATTTCTGAATGAGCTGTCATATGCCATTTCAGGCTTGAGAGAATATTATTTTCCTTGATTTTATGACATGGTTGCTTGTATCAAGAACTGCTAAAGTTTCAAGGACTATGTCACAGCAAATATGCGTACAAATGTGTGCGTGGAAACAGATGGGCACTCTTTTGTTTCGTAATTATTAGAAAGGCAATATGATATAAGTTAAGATAGATCAGATGCAGCTATATAAGATTTTTCCCAAAAAAAATGCTGATATTATAATGAACTAGCAACCCGCCCCGACTTCGCACGGATGCACTACTGATACTACATATACTACAGAATTTGTTTATTTACGACATCACATTACAAACTTCTAAAATATCAGTGTTTCTTTACGATATTGTTCATGTATTATATACAAAAACCTTCCTCTCGAATCATTCTATCTATTAAAAAACCGCACCAAAATCGGTTACGTAATTTCAAAGATCTAAACATACATATAAATCATCGGTTAATATAATGTGATAAGTGGATGGTACCACAAAGATTGCACAAAGTCCTACCACTGAGTAAAATCAATATTAAAGCTAGCTAGCAATAAGCCAGTACATAAAAGCTTTAGATCAATAAATAGCTACATACTTTTGATAGTTCAAGTTACAGTGGTTTCATTAGTACTTAACTATCTGCAGTAGTCTAGGGCAGTGAGGTATTAAACAATCATCTCTGAGCTTGAAATTCCCTTGGGTTTCTAGAAAGAAATGATTACAGTTACGTCACAATATTGTGTATTATAAATAGGTTAGTTTTATTTATTCGTTCTATTTATTTCGTTTAATATAAAACCTTCATGTTATTTTAGGTTGTCTGGTGCTTTTCCTTTGTCATTTTTTCTTTATTTTTTTTTAATCAAAGCATGTTATTAACAATTTTTTTTTGATTAACATAACTATATGATATATATAAATAGCATTTATCTGTACGATTCTATGTTTAATATATGTAGAATCAAACAAAAGCGCTTTCCACTATCTGAACGCTTAGAAATTTTGTATTACGCAACGGATTTTTATGCAAGACGAAAGTTTATGTATGTCGGAGATGGTCATGGTGGCAGCACCTTGACGTCAGAACGCTGCTAACTTCGTGCTACGACGGTGCCTGCCTGATGGAAGCGCACTGAGATGATTCACTAACTATTGTACCTTCATGGAGATCAGTACCTCCATCCTACGGAATCCTAATATGGAAACGGAATTATTACATATTACGGAATCCTATGGAACTGTCATTCCATTCGTTTGCCAAGTGTGATACCAAATTAGTGTAAAGTACTAATTTGTTTTATGGTATACGTTGGCGAACGAGCATATTGGCCACCTGATGGTAAATGGTCACCATTACCCATAGACAATGACGCTGTAAGAAATATTAACTATTCCTTACATCGTCAATGCGCCACCAACCTTTAGAACCAAGATGTTATGTCCCTTGTGCCTGTAGTTACACTGGCTCACTCACCCTTCAGACCGGAACACAACAATACTTAGTACTGTTATTTGGCGGTAGAATAACTGATGAGTGGGTGGTACCTACCCAGACGGGCTTGCACAAAGCCCTACCACCGAGTAAGTATTAGTATCCTGTACTCGTAGTTTTTTATTTGCTCAATGACCCTAGCAATACGCCCCTATGATATCTGGCGATGGTACTGGTATTATATGCATGCATATCATAGTAGAGATGTGCCAAAAATTTTATATTTCCTAAATGTTGTTATTTCTGCGTTTGCCTATTTAGAGTATACAGGATGCTACTAAGATTTCTTGACAAAAAGTTACCAAAAACGTCACGCCTTAAATAACCACAAAATCAAATATTGAGATATCCTTAAATCTTGCTGTTTAATTGAAGACATTATATCAAAATATTCTCATTAAATAATATATATTTTAGGTGTCAATATGGCGATATATAATTCATTTGTGGCACAATATATACAGCATGTAGCGTTATTAATGGATAACCTTTTAACTACAGATGGTACGTCGTGAGAGTTTAGAAAATGAAAATTTATATTCTGTTAAAGAACAAAGCTTTCGACATTTTTGAAACAAAAAACAAATGAAAAGTGCCACGTATATGAAACCTTTGCCTCATCACTATATAGTTTAAAACAGAGTCGCTTCCGAAAAGAGATTTAAGCATACGTATGGGTATAGCTGAGATGGCCCAGTGGTTAGAACGCGTGCATCTTAACCGATGATTTCGGGTTCAAACCCAGGCAAGCATCGCTATATATATGTGCTTAATTAGTGTTTATAATTCATCTCGTGCTCGGCGGTGAAGGAAAACATCGTGAGGAAACCTGCATGTGTCTAATTTCATCGAAATTCTGCCACATGTTTATTCCACCAACCCGCATTGGAACAAAGTGGTGGAAATTGTTCCAAGCCCACTCCTTCATGGAAGAGGAGGCCTTAGCCCAGCAGTGGGTAATTTACAGGCTGTTACTTTATGGATATAGGGATATAGACCCTATATATTTAGGTACTTAAATCTTTAAAATTGCGCAATGGATTTCGATGCGATTTTTTAAAATAGATAGAGTGATTCGAGAGGAAGGTTTTTGTAAATAATACATAGACAATATAGTAAATAAATAGTAATAATTTTAGAAGTTAGAAACTGACGTTGAAACGTTCCAACAATGCCAACTCTTAATTTTCAAAGAAAAAAAGGGCAACTCAAAAAAAAATCATAAAAATTTTGTTGTAAAAAAATGTTGTATAATCTATGCATATTTTTATCAAATGCAAGATGAATAAATTTAGGTTATACCAAACAAAAAAAAGTACTGTCTACACTCTCGTTTATAAAAAAAATATACACAGACATTTTGAATGCAGATAAAACGAGAATGTATCTCTTGAAAAATTTCGTCATCATCAGAACAATTCCCAAACAATCCACAGCCGCTTAATAAATGAAAATTTGGTGCCCATTGTTCGAACGTTACGTTTTTCGTATTATTCGGAACCGCTGGCTGTAAAATATTTATTTTTATTGTATATTCATTATGGTTTAGTCGGTGGATTGTTTTAGTAGATTTTTTAATTATTCCAGCGTCGTACTTTATATTGTTGTGTTCTGGCTCTGGGAGTACATCAATGTCAAACAGACACGAGGAATATGACATTGATGTTAACTGTTTCATTGGTGTAATCTAGCACAGAGGTCATTGACCCCAAGGTTCTAGATATTTGTTACGGAACTCTTTTCTTTCTTCATTGTACTCGTGCCCCTGTGGACTCATTGTACCCAAAAATCGTACAACGCCCTTAGGGTACAAAATCAAAATCAAAGAATACTTTATTCAAGTAGGCCTTTGTATGCACTTTTGAATCGTCATTTAACAACTATATTAAGTGAACCACCGGTTCAAAAGTATCTATCGAGAAGAGCCGACAAGGAACTCGGTAGTTACTCTTTTTCAACTTTTAAAATACAGTCATGATAGTTAAAGACAATTATATACGTGTGCAATGTAATATCCTGTGTGACAGTCAACGAGTATTAATTCCACGCTTTTTATCGGATGAATAATCATGTGAGGCAAAAAACAAATTCTTAACATTATAATTTATAACCAGTGGCGTAGCTTGGTGAGGAAGGGCCCGGTGCCTAAAAAAAGAATCGAGCCCTCATCCCCTCTTTTCCATCCCTCTTTAACTAATAATTACCCATTAAAATTATAGATACCAAATAAGAAATCTTATGTGCAGAGTCGTGATTTTCTAGCTTCAGAAGCTTAAGGTTTAGTTTAGAGGGCCCCCTGGACTCCGGGGCCCTGGTGCACTGCACCACCTGGCCCTACGATAGCTACGCCACTGTTTATAACATTAAATAACAGCCTGTAAATTTCCCACTACTGGGATTAGACCTCCTCTTCCATTAAGGAGAGGATTTGGAACATATTCCACCACGCTGTTCTAATGCGGGTTGGTGGAATACACATGTGGCAGAATTTCAATGAAATTAGACACATGCCGGTTTCCTCGCGATATTTTCCTTCACGCGAGCACGAGATGAATTATAAACACAAATTAAGCACATATATATAGTGTTGCTTGCCTGGGTTTGAACTCGCAATCATGGTTAAGATGCACGCATTCTAACCACTGGGAAATCTCAGCTCAGTTATGAAATAAATGATTTATTATTATTATATGGTGACAAGTTATAATTAACGCCACTGTTCAGAATCTCGCTCTTCAAAAATCAGATCGACGGAGTATTCGTACCTCGAAATGAAAATTAAGCTGACGTTCGCAAACAGAACCGTAGCTCGTCTTTTGTGTTAACAATGAAAAGATACCTCATAGTTTTGCGACGTGTGTTTTTCACCTCGTATTCGAAATGATTGTGGTGTCTACGATGCTTTAGATTCGGGACTCTGATATATGATGACGTCATCCATACGTCACGGTTATTCATGGTTATTCAATGGTTATTCATTGGTCAATTGGATTTTTTATAGACTGATCGGACTACTATTTATATGTAACCATATCTTATATAACCAATGCACTAACCTCAGGAACCGATATGGGACTTTCCAAGTCTATATTTACACTGGTACACTAACCGTTCAAACTGAAATACAACAATAGCATGTTAAATCAAAATATACTTTATTCAAGTAAGCTTTTACCAGCACTTTTGAATCGTCATTTAACAACTATATTGAGTGAACCACGTAAGTAGTAAGGCTAATCTTTTTCAACATTTAAAAATACAAAGTCATGTTATAAAGTACAATTATATATGTATGTAATTTATTTCATGCTTGGAAATAAACAAGTATTAATTCTAATCTTTCTCAATGTCTGTATAATCTTGTATTGAATAACATGATTATTTTTTACCAGCGTATTTTTTACAAATAATTTAAATTTATGAAACGTCAAAGTTAAAAATGTCTGCGAAATTTGATTATAGAAACAAATCTTAATCCAAGAAGGATTTATTGACTTTGCGGAGTCTGAAACTTGGCGTTATAAGTTTATCCTTACTCCTAGTGCACATACAATGATTTACACTGATTTTATCAAAGTGATCAATGTTACTGTGAATATACAAAATGAGTTGTGACTATTCAGGTGGGCTTGCAGAAAGCCTTAAAAGCTAGTTAAAAGCTACTCATAAAAGTTCACTGCGAGACAGATCCAAAGTACGTCCCCCTAAGGCTTGAAATTTATTTATTTTTTATATATATTACGTCAGATATGAGGTCAGCAGAAAAAGGTTTTAGTGGAATTCCTCAACTTTTTCCTAAAGAATCTTTTGCATTACAGAAGTCTATTAAATTTTTGGAAAAACCAAGAAAAATGTCCGTCACAAAATCACCAAACGTGTGGTCATTCTAAGTATGACGTTTCTATAGTTTCTTTCTGACATATCGGTGTAGATGCGCTCTGGAACTTTGCCAACGTCTGTTACAATTAATACCAAAGTTTGACACGTACCAAACTTTCGGAGGCGATAATTTGTGATATTGGATACGGTTGAGATTTGAGAAGCTGTGACCTAAATGCTGCAGATATTTACAGAATTTTGTCATATTTAAAGTCTATATTAGTAAATAATGAAAGCTGAACACTAGTAAAACTATAGTTCTACATATAAAAAATATCACGAATTTATACGTGAGTAATTTTCGTCTGAAAACATGGAATCGAGCGTGCACACAAAACAAATATAACAAAGGACAATAGTAGTGATAAAAGCGACAATGGTAGTGGTGACCAGTATTTGTTGAGAAAGGTGGTAGTCCGATGTGGACACTTATTTTTATTCTTGTATTTCTAAGGGGCCTTTGTATGCAACCTATATGTCGGCCCCATCGTTACACGCTAAATACAAACAAAAAGGGTAGGACTTAATCAGTTTCAGTGGACACTTCTAATGCAGTCAACATTTTTAGTAACTGTAATAAACAACGTTTTTAATAATTGTAATAATAAAAATGACCATCTTCATTTAAAATCTTATATAGTTCTAAGTGATTAGTTTTTTTATTTGAAAAAGTGGTTTTTTTGGCAAAGTAACAGCCCAATATTGGTCCAAGGTTTTTTATGCAGATTAAGTGTAGTCTTAAATTTTCGCGATTATTACACATAAAAGTAGTTATAAGTTAGCGTTCGTTGTCACGGGTAGACAAACGCTGTAAAGTGTTATGTGCTCGAAACATCGGGATGTTAAAAATAATTAATATACGCGATTCAAATTCGTTATAACTAGTTTTATTTGAGATTTAGTGTAGATAAGATATTATAATGCATATATTGAAATATTGATAATTGTCCAAGGTATGATTATGACGTATAATGTGCTTCACCTCTGGTGTGTGCTGCGGCAACATGAGTGTCATAAGTTAGCCGCGCTTAAAAGTTAGCCAGTATAACTGACTATTGGCCTTCTCTTATCATAAAATCAAAATCAAAATAAACTTTATTCAAGTAGGCTTTTACAAGCACTTTTGAAACGTCATTTTACAATTAAGTGAAGCTACCTCCGGTTCGGAAAGTAGATTCTACCGAGAAGAACCGACAAGAAACTCAGTAAGTTCTCTTTTACAACATTTAAAAAATACAAAGTCATGTTAGTTAATACAATTATTTAAATTAATGTATCCTGCTTGGAAGTCAACAGGTACATACAAATAATATTACTCATACCTCCATCCATCATTATAATATAGTGATAATAGGTTTACAAGACACTAACTGCGTTTGAAAAAAGGACTTCCACTTATCTCTCGCGTATCTACGAGAAAACTTAGATTTATACCACAATGCTTCTCCAAAGCGTATTATCTAAAACTGGCTGGTTTCCTAACACAAGCTGATACAACACATAACAGACACAATTATATTGTGGCCAAGTTTTGAACCGGTGATGTTTGGTTCTTTTTTTTATTTTATTTTTTTTTACTGGCATAGGTTGGCGGATAAGCATATGGGCCACCTGATTGTAAGGGGTCACCATCACTCATAGACAATGACGCTGTAAGAAGTATTAACTATTCCTTACATCGTCAATGTGCCACCAACCTTGGGAACTAAGATATTATGTCCCTTATGCCTGTAGTTACTGGGTTATCATGGCTCCTTTTCGGTAACATTGAAATTTATTTGTACACTAAATCTATGAGTGTTGGAATAATTATTATCAACATTTACAAATGGTTGCTTTAAACAAAGACTATTTTGCTAAACCGAGGACGTTTAATTTGAATAATGTCCACAAAAAATGTTAAATCATTATTAAATTCGTGTAAAAATATTTGGTTTCATAAATGTCTACGCAATATAATGAGAGAGAGATGACAGTCTCATAAAATATCGTCCATTAAAATTCGTTCAAAGATAAAAATGTATTCCTAAATATATAGATATATAAAAATATAATAAAGTAGGAGATGAAGTTTTGCGTCTACCTAAAAATAATAATTATTAGGCAGCGTTCGGAAAATTACGTCGAATCTTTACATCGTCGATCCCACAGTGCCTTAAGACGAAAGTCTTCAACCAGTGCGTCCTACCCGTTGAAAGAAATGAGTCGATCCGCCAGAGAACCAAAGTCATCGACATAGCCCACCGGATCAGTAAGCTGAAGTGGCAGTGGGCTGGCCATATTTGTCGCAGAACCGATAACCGCTGGGGAGAACGTGTTCTACAGTGGAGACCGCGTCTCGGCAAACGCAGTGTAGGACGTCCTCGGGCACGGTGGAGTGACGACTTACGCAAGACGGTTGGCAGGAGCTGGATGCGAGTAGCCCAAGAACGATCTCAGTGGCGTGCAATTGGAGAGGCCTATGTCCAGCAGTGGAAGGAAATAGGCTGATGGATTGGATTGGATTGGATTTGTTAAGTATTGATTATGTAATCAATACTATGTCATGTACATGTCTGTCTATCTGTCTGATTTTCACTCTTTCACAACCAAACTCCAAAAAAGGACACAGGCAATTTTTTTGTCTAATACAAAGCGCGAGCGAACCCACTGTCGACTACTAGTAAACAATAAATCTATGTTTTTTTATCTATTCTAATATTATAAATGTGCGAAAAAGTATAGAGTACGCTACTACCGATAATACTTCTGTACAAACAATAGCTCTATCTGTTGGAAAATCAAATATTCTAATGATTTTTTGAATGAATCAACTTGAACTCTAAGGTAAAACATAGGCTTTTGTAAACCTAACATATGACAGTTAAATCCAAATATTAATATATATATAATCCTCCTCCTTGGTCGAGTAGTGTGCACACCGGTTTTCATGTGTACACCACGCCGAGATCCCGAGTTGGATTCCCGGCCCAGTCGATGTAGAATGGCTGGGTGTTTGTGGTACCGTCGTTCTGATTCATAATACAAGTGCGTTACCTACTTACATTGAGATTAGTGTAAGGTATGTGATGTTGGCCAATATTTATTTATTCTTATATTGAGTAATATCCCTTATTTATACTTTAAATATCATAGATTTATCACAATTTTACGTTCCTATAAATAAAATATAATTTTTAAAATGTGAAACATCGCAAGTAATAAATAAAGGTTTGGAACGAAATGCCGGCAATAAAAGTAAAACTTCGAAGCTAGAGAAACATAAATATTTGTCGAACGCTTCAAACGTTGAGACAAATAAATGTGAGTTTGACTTGCTTTAATAATCGCCTACGAATATAGCAGAAAATATGAAAAATAAAATTTCTATTTCATTTCTTATATTTTATTTTTTTCATTGGAAATTATTTTTATGTCATTTGGAAATCATTTTTCGGAAATTGGAAATTTAATCCGTTCGATGTTATTTTATGATGGAAATATTCTTGGCCACTTATTTCTTCCATAGCATTTAACTGTTAGTTAATGCAGGTGACATTCAGACCACCATTGCTTCCCTTTTTATTTCACTGCTATAAAATGCTTGAGTGATTTATAGAATTGCTAATTGTCGTCCGCGGCTTTACTAGCGTTTTAGGGAATTATTTGTCACGTGTTAGGCAAAAAGGCTACATCTAAATTATATGTTAGCCTATGGAGTTCAAGGTTGCTTCATAGCAAATTCGTTTCACTGGTATAGTAGTGAAAGAGTGACTGACAGACAGCCAGACAGAGTTACTTTCACATTTATAATATTAATACAGAAGTATAGGTTCATAACTGCTATGTGATCAACAACAACAACAGCCTGTAAATTCCCACTGCTGGACTATAGGCCCTCTCTCCCTTTGAGGAGAATGTTTGGAACATATTTCCAATGGCCAGGATTTGAGAACTTGCTAACTCATAAGCTATTAGACCAGTAAGATAAGCAATCTCATAAGATCTTCAAAACCTCATTACAAGCTTGTAAAGTTCAAATATCAAGGCCGTTCTTCCATCCATTATTTGCGCATGTCATAAATAATCTGGCATCGCTAAGTTTCTTTAATGCGTTACTGAACACAGGATCATAAGTAAGACTTTATTTGGAGTATTGCCAAATCCACTTGATGAAATTTCTATTAATGCATGTAAGTTACGAAGTTGAGATGGCCCAGTGGTTAGAACGCGTGCATCTTAACCGTTGATTGAAGATTTAAAGCCAGGAAATTTAATGTGCTTAATTTGTGTTTATGATTCATCTCATGCTCGATAGTGAGCGAAAGCTTCGAGAGGAAACCTGCATGTGACTAATTTCAACGAAATTCTGTCAAATGTGTTTCCACCAACCCCGTATTTCTCCAAGTGTCATAAATACCTGTAGTGGTGTATCACACTCCATTGGTGCCTTTACTTTTATAACTTTGTCTTTATGGATAATTATGCCGATGGTGTTTCAATAAAAAAAATAAATAAAGCCTTCTTCTCAAAGGAAGAAAACACCTTAGCGCAGCAGTGGAAAATTTATAAGTTGTTAATGTAAAAAAAAGTAACATACATTTGGAGTAACGTTAAATATATCAATAATATCTTTTTCTCAGAAGAACCGAGACTAACACAACTCGGGAAGTTAAAACGAAGATCGTTCCAAACCGAAGCCAGTGAATTTTCACGTCCTTTAATTTAAATTTGAAATTAATTTTATGCTCGACAGTGAACATTAGGAAATCAGTCACATGAAATGACGTGTTTGGAAATTAAATCAAATCAAATTACATTGTTCAATATGGGAGCTATTATATTTACTTATTGATTATCAAATGAAATACTACCATCGGTCCGGGAAATACCCTGGCCTGAGAAGTCAGGTTTTGTTGCCAATTTATGATTGTTTATATAAATTCAAAATTACAAAAACATAGCCAAGAAACGATCCGCATACTCCCAAGATGTGCTATCAACCATAATCTCAATAAATGTATAGTAACTCAACACATTATCGTTCTTGGAAAGTTTTTTTTTATTTGGCAACAGTGAGATTGAAACTCGCTTTAAAATAAGTTTGATCTCCTTAAGAACTGCCTTCGATGAGTATAAATATATTTACAGAATATTTTTTAAGCTTTGACGACCTCCGTGGTCGAGTCATGTGTACACCGGTTGTCATGGGTACCCCACTCCGAGGTCCCTGATTCGATTCCCGGTTGAGTCGATGTAGTTTATTATTATTCTACATTGTCTTGGGTCTGGGTGTTTGTACCGGCGTTACTTCTGATCTCCCACAACACAAGTACTCTAGCTACTTACATTGGGATCAGAGTAATGTATGTGAGATGTTGTCTCATATTATATTTATTTTTTAATAAAATGATGCGTCTCTAGAATGATACCATTTCATATTGGTAACTCACTGGTATGTTCATAATGAAGGAAAACTTACAGTTCCATTACAATCCATTGTTGATACTAAATATACTATAAAATTTATCTTGTTTCTTTACTAAATTGTCCATGTATTTTATACAAAAACCTCTTGAATCACTCTATCTATTAAAAAAACACCGCATCAAATTCCGTTGCGTTATTTTAAATATCTAGCATGCATACACAGACAGCGGTAAGCGTCTTTGTTTTATACTATGTAATGATAATATATGTATGTAATATCAACAATAACTTTTGATATTAATATGGAGTTCTTCCGCAAAGACATTCTTTCATGAACGAGGTATTCGATTATACAAACTTTGACAAACATTCTTAACTTCAAATGGCAAACTCAAGGTAAAATAATAATATGCCAATAAAACCATCGATATAAGATTCATGAGATATAAAAGTAAGTAAAGTGAAGTGCCTCCTCTTCCATTAAGGAGAGGGTTTGGAACATATTCCGTCACGCTGTTCCAATGCGGGTTGGTGGAATGCACATGTGGCAGAATTTCGATGAAATTAGACATATGCAGGTTTCCTCATAATGTTTTCCTTCACCGCCTTGCACGAGAAGAATTATAAGCACAAATTAAGCACATGAATATTCAATGGTGATTGCCTGGTTTTGAACTCGCAATCATCGGTTAAGATGCACGCGTTCTAACCATTGGGCCATCTAATTTTCAAGTAGGGTATCTATATTATTCTATATTAATATTATAAATGTGAAAGTTCAAAATCGGAATTGCGATTCGAAGTGGTAATGCTGCTAGCATTCTTGCCAATAGTCAAGATTTCTTCAATAACCATTTTTAATCTATCTATACTAATATTATAAATGGATAGAAACTTTGCCTGTTTGGCTGTCTTTCACGACCAAACCGTTAAACCGAAACTTGAACTGCAAGAATGTACATAGGCTACTTTTTTGTCTGACACATGACAACGCCCTAAAATGCGAGCGAAACCGGACGACTACTAGTATTATATAATCTTATCAAAGCAATAGATGAAAAGGCAGATCTTTCGGTGGAAAATTATCTGATAAGATCAGCTGACATAATCTTGTGCTCCATAACGCAATACTGACAAAAATGGACATAATAAGTGTACATGCCATCAGTTACACTGGCTCACTCGCCCTTCAAAACAAATAAACCACTACTAAGTATTGCTATACTGTGCTGTAGTCAACTGTCAATTCAAGATATATAACTTCCTTGATTAGTACTTTTTTTCCGTTTATGAATTGTGGATTAAAACAAAATATGAACCAATACAGTATGTATGTTTCGGTCTGCGTTATCTCCCATCTTATTTGCATAAATAAAGGACGTGAGTGGATGCTAACTTTGAAACGAGCATTTGATATTCAAAGAGCGAATTTAGGGTATAACTTCTGACATGTTAGTTTGAATTCTTTAATACGTATTTTTATTATTGAGATAAGAAATTTAAATGTTTAATATTCTAGAAACTTTGATGTATGAAATGGAAAATCATACAGTATTAATCATATAGTATATATATATATATATATATATAATACTATGCAAATCTGTTTGTCTGAAATTAATGATTTTTCCTTGAAACAAGATTGAACCCTAAAGAAGAAATATGCTTTTTGTACCCAATACCAAGTCAAACAAAAATGATATTTTTTTTTATATCTCCCAACTGAAAAACAATCGGCACACTATAATGTATGATGTGTTCAATTCACATGTTCTACATATGTGGGGTTTTTTATGTCATAGGTGATAAACGAGCAGAAGTCTTACCTGATGAAAAGTGACTACACACTACAGGTGCGTTGCCGGCTTTTAAGGAAGGAGTACGCTCTTTTCTTGAAGGTTCCCATGTCGTATCGGTTCGGAAAAACCGCCGGCGAAAGCTGGTTCCACAAAGTGGTTGTTTTTAGGTACATTGATGAAAAAAATATTTTACATGCAGGTCTCCTCACGAAGATCACTCACCACCGACAAGATGACTTACGAAAATAAATTAGGCACATGGATATTCAACGTGTCATTCAAATTTTTATACGTGCCAAGTAATAAAATTAAATCTTCAAAAATTTGGCGTGTCGACGACTCTTAAGTGCTCATAACAGCCTACTTGTATACATTTTTATTTTTTCTTTAAACCGATTTTAATAATTTTCAAAAAAGACCTCATATTCATTCTACAATAGTACCAACTAATTTATAGTTTTCAATTCCAAAAGTGTTTTCATTTTAGTAGGTTATTATTGGTGCAAGACCGTCTGTGTAGGTACCACCCACTCATAAAGTATTCAGTCACGAAACATAATATATTGATGTGTTTTTGTTTGAAGGAAAGTGAGTCAGTGTAACTACCGGCACAAGGGACATCTAAGATTGGGGCCACATTTGTGATGTAAGGGATATCAAATATTTCCACTGCTAGGCTAAGGCCTCCTCTCCCTTTGAAAGAAGGTTAAGAGCGTATTCCACCACGCTGCTACAATACGGGTTGGTAGATTAACATATGACAGAATTTCGTTGGAAAAAGACACATGCAAGTTTCCTCACAATGTTTTCCTTCGCCGACGAATTCGAGGTGAAATAAATACAAAATAAGCATATAAAAATTCAGTGCCCGGGTTTGAAACCGCAATCTTCGGTTAAGATGCACGCGTTCTAACCACTGTGCCATCTTGCCTCTAAGACATTATTATTCATGATCACATACCAACGTGAACTTCAACTTGTATTTCATTAAGTAAATTCAGTTATCGCGGCCAGTAACTTGTTGAAGCTGGCGCTTTGCCATTTATTGGCTTTAATAACAGCAATACTTGCAACTTTTTGCGTTTGTATGCATGTGTATTGCATTTTTCGACTATCACCAAAATTTATTACTGGCATTTTCTAATACCAAAATTCTAAGATTAATTTTTAATAAATAAGAATAAACTTGTAACCCCCTTTTTTGTTTAACGAGGAGGAAATTCATTTACACAAGCCACAGTCCCAGTCCCCAGTTGGAGTACAAGGATGAGTATGTGGGTCTCAATCGGGGCCATAAGGGCGGGGCCCTTATGCCAGGACCTAATCCCCTGTCTTACGCACTAAAATGTGTATATACGCAACTAAAATGTGAGCAGAGATGGCCCAGTGGTTAGAACGCGTGCATCTTAACCGATGATTGCGGGTTCAAACCCAGGCAAGCACCGCTGATTCATGTGCTTAATTTGTCTTTATAATTCATCTCGTGCTCAGCGGTGAAGGAAAACATCGTGAGGAAACCTGCATGTGACAAATTTCATACAAATTCTGCCACATGTGTATTCCACCAACCCGCATTGGAACAGCGTGGTGGAATATGTTCCAAACCTTCTCCTCAAAGGGAGAGGAGGCCTTTAGGAGGAATTTACAGGCTGTTGTTGTTGTTTGTTGTTATTTTTAGATATTCCAAATTATGTCGGTTATACACAAGAATTATATAAATAGCTGTATAACCTCTGAACCAACGAAACAGGTTCTATAATAAAAATAGTTCATGAACCTTTCCGGGATTCACTTGGGGTTGGATCAAGTCATTCATTCCAATCAGACGTCACTTCCACATTCAGACCCGTTTCATTCATACCATTCTTCAGACACTCATTCTACTTAATCATAAATAAGCTTTACATCCCCAGCGGAAATTAAAATGATAAAAAATAATACTCGAGTATTTCCGCTGCCATTGTGATTTCAGACACATTCTTGTCATCATTTATTCGCGTAACCTCAGAGGTAACATTGATTACTTTGATGAAATCTGTGATAATCATTGTATGTGCACTAGGAGTAAGGATAAGCTTATAACGCCAAGTTTCCGACTTCGCAAAGTCAATAAAACCTTCATGGTTCAAAAATTCCACAGACATTTTTAACTTTGCCGTTTCATAAATTCACATCGTTTGTAAAAAATACATTGGTAAAGAAAGCATATTATTCAATATAAGATTATGCAGACGATAAAAAAAGCGTGGAATTAAGGGGGCCGTCCTTACGGAACGCTAAAATAGCACTTACTAGTTTTGAAATATCTGAAAACTTGTAGACTTCCAAGCAGTATTAATTACATACATATATAATTGTAATTAACTAACATGTCTGTATTTTTAAATGTGAAAAAAGAATAACTACTGAGTTTCTCGCCGGTTCATCTCAATATAATCTACATTCTGAATCGGTAGCTTCAATTAATATAGTTGTTAAATGACGATTCAGTGCTTGTAAAAGCCTACTTGATTATAGTATATTTAATTTTTTTGGTGGTGTAGAGACTCTCAAATTTAGATTTTATAACCCTTCGTATATATAACGCAGTAAAGGATCGCTAACAAATTTTCAAATATCTGCGTTTAATAGTTTAAGTTATGTCTTCATCGTAGATTAGGATAATGTACGTCGCTTACTACCTTACTTATGTATACGCGTGAATGCGTGCATCTTAACCGATGATTGCGGGTTCAAGCCCAGGCAAGCACCACTATATATATGTGCTCAATTTGTGTTTATAATTCATCTCATGCTCGGCGGTGAAGGAAAACAGCGTGGTGGAATATGTTCCAAACCCTCTCCTTAATGGAAGAGCAGGCCTTATCTCAGCAGTGGGAAATTTACAGGCTGTTACTTTACTTTAATTTTACTTTACAAACTCGTAATTTAGATTCTACTGAGAAGTACCGGTAAGAAATTCACTACGCTTTTCCAATATATAAAATAATCAGTTATTCTAATATTATACAAATTTAAAAATCTTGTGAATATTTTTTATTAATATAAAGTATTGAATAAATAATGTTTCTAAATATCATTGGTTATTTATTAGGTATTTCAATGTGGGAATCTGAAAACGTCTTTCGCGTATTGCCAGCGAGAAAAAATTGGTATTAATACTATTATCGCTTAGCATAATGGAAACACGTGTTAATGGATAGATACCCTAAAAGGGTAATACAAATACAAACTAAATATGAATTAGCCGCATAAAGTTTAGCTTTGTGTTCCAACCAAGCGTGAACATTAGTTAACGTGAATTATAAATGTTTGCCTTACGCGTAATTATGCGTTAACTTTGCTTGTCTTAGTTAATTAATAATAAACGTCTCAATATCTTAATTAAATATTTAACGTTCCGTGATTTTAACGTATTGTAATTTCAGTACTTATTTTATGCTATTGGTTGGACGATGGGCCACATGATGGAAAGAAGTCACCACCGTAAACTCATAAACAATGGTGCTGCAAGAAACATTAAGCATTCCTTTCATCGCCAATGCTCCACCAAACTTGGGAACTAAGATGTCTTGTGCCTGTAGTTACACTGGCTCACTCACCCTTCAAACTGGAACACAACAATACCGAGTACTGTTGTTTAGCGGTAGAATATCTGTTGCGTGGGTTGTACCTACCCAGACGGGCTTGCACAAAGCCCTATCACCAAGTACCACCACTTCGGGGTGTCAAATTAAAATCACGTTTTACAAAAATGCTTCAATCTCACAATTTTTTGTTACAATGTCCGAAATATTTTTTTTTTCTAATGACAGCTTAATAATTTTTAAAATAAGAGATTCTTGAGATTCTTTTTGTTAAATAAAAAAATTATCAAAAAGAAAAACCGACTTCAAATAAAACACCATTTTAAAACAAATAAATATGCACTAAGAAGTAATAAAAATAATTGCGTATTCAACATACATATGTTTCTTTAGAGTCCTCCTAAGTGAAATGAAATGAAAAATATTAGACTACTTAAAAGTCGATTTACGACTATATAACGTATTTATAGTTATTGTTATATTTGGAGCCAGTGTAAACCGACAATAATAAAAAAAATACAGACGAATTGATAACCTCCTCCTTTTTGAAGTCGTTTGAAAATAATAATGACAGTTGTACAAATTATTGATCAATTACTCACAATAATAATAATTGTATATAATAAAGTAAATTCAACAGTTTCTATTATATTTATAATATGTAATCATGCTATATAATTATTGATATTTAATCAAAT
This sequence comes from Vanessa cardui, assembly GCF_905220365.1. Classification (NCBI taxonomy): domain Eukaryota; kingdom Metazoa; phylum Arthropoda; class Insecta; order Lepidoptera; family Nymphalidae; genus Vanessa; species Vanessa cardui. The sequence goes on from NC_061151.1 coordinate 5,450,912, forward strand.
GACATAACACCGTATTGGAGGCTAGGGTTACTCTCTAAAAATATATTAGTTTCACACCGATACATTTTTTGGAGATAAATTTCTCAAGGGGGCGTTATTCTTGGTCTATTTAAGTCAAATATCTGTGTCATAGTGTTAAAAACAAAATAAATATTGTTTTTTTTTAAATCAATACAAATAAATAGACGACCTCTGTGGTCGAGTGGTGGGTACACCGGTTTTCATGGGTATGCCACTCCGAGGTCCCGGTTTCCATTTACTTATCATTAGTTTTCTATGTTGTCTTAAGTCTGGGTGTTTGTAGTAGTTCTGATTTTCCATAACACAAATGCTATAGCTACTTACATTGGGATCAGCTTAATGTATGTGATGTTGTCTCATATTTATTATTATATATTAATCAATGGCAAAAATCTACCGCCGGTTCGGAAAGTAACACCTGAGTAGAATCGGTGAAAGAAACACAGCGGTATTTTTTTTTTGTTCTAGATTTCATTTTACAAAGCATAATATATAACGACAAACATTTTCGTATATTTGAAACCTAGAGGCAATCGTTTCATTCCGAATGTTCGTATAGATAAAATATATCATAGGAGTACTTACAGTGACTGTGAAAGATACTTGGACAGACCCAGCTGGGATATCTTGGCGCCCTTGAAACCTTCATTTACAATACTGGTGACGGTCAGAAAATTCTTCGTCATTGTTGATTCTTGAGACACTAAGTTCGGAAATCATAAAAATTTTAACACAGATAAAAAATAAAATACCTTAAAATCACTAGAGACAAACTGACACTTACTTTTCTAAATGGAAACACATTCGATTTTTGAATATGGCAACAATTAACGCGCGAACATTTTTATTATTATTTTTTTTTTTTTTAATTCTCTCGTCGATTTACTTTATCACAGTGCGATCGTTGTTTATAAATATTTTAACGTTAAATAAAGTTATTTTTTTAAATTTGTAACAGTTCCTTTTCTTAACCTGAAAAGATATAATATAATTGTAAATAAATATTTTTTTCGAATAATCTAATTTGAATTCAAGAGTGCTTGAAAATATTCGCTAAATGAATATATAAATTGTCGCTGTTCTTAATTCAAATTTGTATTTTTTTTTTATTTATATGTCTTTGACGTAATACTAAAACTAAAAGAAATGTATTATTTATATATTGTATGATATATTTGTCGAAAGTTGTTTCAGACTAATAGAAAGTGCAACAGAATCAAGTATAATAGTGAAAAAAGGGATCTGTCGTGAATTCACTCACACATTCACTCATTCATTAAATTCGATTATAAATATCCATTTTTAATGGCATATGTTAGCTGGGTTAAAACCCGGCAAGCACTACTATATATTTGTGCTTAATTTGTTTTTATAATTAATATCGTGCTCGGCGGTGAAGGAAAACATCGTGAGGAAACCTGCATGTGTCCAATTTCATCGAAATTTATACACATGTGCATTCCACCAACCCGCATTGGAACAGCGCGGTATAATATGTTCCAAAGCCTCTCCTTAATGGGAGAGGAGGCTTTATCTTAGCAGTGGGAAATTTACAGGCCGTTACTTTTACTTCTTTCATGTTAGCGGACGAGTATAAGGGCCATGTTTAGTGGTCACCATCGCTCATTAAGAATAGCGCTGTAAAAAGTATTAACCATTCCTTACATCGCCAGACACCACTAAACTTGAACTAATGAGTTATATCCCTGTAGTTACATAAATATATTCGATAAGAAATATTGTCTTCTCTATAGAATTTTCAATTTCTGATTTATAGGTGAGCTTGGTGCAATTGATCGCTATAAACAGACGCGATGTCGTATTTTATATGAATATAGTATGTTGTCTTCCGATGTAGATTTATACTAGCGATATGTACCAGGGGATTTGTCCGGGTGTCTAGGTAATATATCTCTTTATCATACAAATATCGAAGATTTGTTGTGTAGTACTGAATGTGAAATTTTGAGTAGCTGTATATATTTACATAGTATATATTTATATTTACATTGTTAGCTTCACTTAATTGTAAAATGACGATTCAAAAGTGCTTGTAAAAGCTTACTTGAATAAAGTTTATTTTGATTTGACTTAATTAAATTAAAATTGTTACCTTTTATAACTATAAAATTTCTCTCTTTCTCTTTCTTCCTGACTCTATAATTAAAAAAATTAACGTAGATCGTATTCAGAAATAAATCATCATTACATAGTATAAAACAAAGTCGCTAACCGTTGTCTGTCCCTATGTATTAGATCATTAAAATTACGCAACGGATTTTTTAAATAGATAGAGTGATTCAAATTAAATCAAAATATACTTTATTCAATTATCTTTTGAATCGTTATTCAACAACTACATTTAATGAAGCTACCACCAGTTCGGAAACTAGATTCTACTAAGAAGAACCGTTAAGAAACTCAGTAGTAACTATTTTCCAAGATTTAAAAATACAGTTATGTGATTCACAGATTTTTGTATGTATGTACATGTACAATATAGTAAAGATTAAGTAATTATTTTAGATGCTACTGATGTGATGTCGAAAATAAACACATTATATGCGTTTATATTGCAAACGCTGGCTGAACCTGATCTATTACTATAAAGCATCCGTCCGAAGCCGGGGCGGGTTGCTAGTGTCACATAATTATACCGATTTGAATCTAATCGTCAGGTCGCTTACCTATTAGGGGTTGGTTGTCAGGCATTAGACATAAAAGTAGGGGTTTGCCCTTTGGGTCAATCTTGCTTCGTACTTTCATCAAATTTGGTTGTTAATTTTATGGCATAATCTTTTTATAATAATGATACTGTTTTATTCATACCATTCCACCAACTTGTATTGGAGCAGCGTGGTGGAATATGCTTCGAACCTTCTCCTCAAACGGAGAAGTGGCCTTAGCCCAACAGTTAGAAACTTACAGGCTGTTGTTGTTGTTTGTTGTAATCCATACTTACCCATACTTATATTATAAATGCGAAAGTAACTATGTCTGTTTGTCTCACTTTCAAGCCAAAACTATTGGACTGATTTAAATGAAATTTGGTACACAAATAGTGTAAAGCCTGAGAAAGGACATAGCCTACTTTTTTGAAAACAAAGAATCACAAACGTAATGATATAAGTTTACTTGGTGGTAGGACTTAGTGCAAGCCCGTCTGACTAGAGACCACTCACTCATCAGTTATTCTACCGCCAAATAACGGTACTCAGTATTGTTGTGTTCCGTTTTGAAGGGTGAGTGAGCCAGTGTAACTACAGGCACAAGGGACATAACATCTTAGTTCCCAAGGTTGGTGGCACATTGACGATGTAAGGAATAGTTAATATTTATACAGCGTCATTGTCAATGGGTGATGGTGACTACTTCCCATCAGGTGGCCTATATGCTCGTCCGCCAACCTATACCATAAAAAATGATATGAGTTAATTTGTAAATATATTTTTATATGCTCTGCACGAGCAAAGCTGCAGGTAACAGGTAGTTTTTTTATATTATTTATAATTTTTAATTATGCTTCATTTAACTACTGACCCCAAAAGCACGATCTAAGCCCTGAGCGACGTGTATATAAAAAATATGTCGCTCTACAAGTAGTTTTCAGACTTATCTTAAAATATTTGCTGTTTTCCCGCTAGTCGTTAGATCCTTTATCGCTGTGTAAAGTTTAAGATAAAATTTATCGTGTATCTTAAGCTGACTTTTTAACTGTAAAGTTGCTTTACTAGAATCGAAGTTGCTAGACTCAGCAGACTTCTCCGGGTAAGACTAAAGAGTGTAATCAAAAGTGATTAATTATCTTCTTTATTCTAGTCAAGCACCGATCTTTCTGCCCTAAATTAGATTTTCCTACTTCCTCTCCGTTACTGGCAGCCTTGCTTTAAACTTGTTACTTGGTTACGCACTAGGTGACGTTTTGTCATTATGGCACTCATGATACACCAGGTAGACCTTACCTGGATTCATGATATTGATAATATATTTCGTAGGATCAGTGAGCCAGTGTATTTTTTAAATAAAAGTAATTATAACGGATGAATCGCGTATATTAATTATTTTTAAACATCCCGACGTTTCGAGCACTTTGCAGTGTTCGTGGTCACGGGTAGACTAAGATGACATTTGTCTATTTGGAGAACAAAGGAAATATTATTAACAACTACCGCCAACGATTTCTCAATTGATATCTTGAGTAACGTTCCGGTTGCACGCAGAAGGCACTGACTGTATCTTTAGGTCTTGCAGTCCAAATATGAGGTTAGGATTAGGTTAGGTTAGGTTAGGTTAGTTTAGTTAAGATGAAATGGTTAGGTTTATAAATGTGTAATAATCGCGAAAATTTAAGACAACAGTGTATTTTTGATAATCTATATTAATATTATAAATGTGATAGTAACTCTGTCTGTCTATCGTTATTTCACGATCAAACCGCTGAAGCGAATTTGATGAAGTTTAGTATGAAGCAAATAAAAACTCCAAGGAAGCACATAGGATATTTTTGCCTTTTTTATGGTATAGGTTGGCGGACGAGCATATAGGCCACCTGATGGTAAGTGGTCACCATCACCCATAGACAATGACACTGTAAGAAATATTAACTATTCCTTACATCGTCAATGCGCCACCAACCTTGGGAACTAAGATGTTATGTCCCTTGTACCTGTAGTTACTGGCTCACTCACCCTTCAAACCGGAACACAACAATACTGAGTACTGTTATTTGGCGGTAGAATAACTGATAGGTGGGTACGTACCCAGACGGGCTTGTACAAAGCCCTACCACCAAGTAAGCCTAATTCGTGACCAACAATACTCTAAATCGCGAGCGAATTATCGGGCATCAACTAGTGTAATATATCTATATATGGATGATTTTAACCACCACTAAATCAAGACTGACAGACAAGCAACACTGTGCTTAGTATTATTTATTTATCACGTGCATGGTGTAGGTATCGTCAGGTAACTTACACGTGATAGATTAGTGTACTACGTGTATCTTTGGACTTCCAAGGTGAAGTAATCTCTAAAACGTTTCCACAGAAGGAAGAGGAGGCCTTTAGTTGTAGGACATTAACTTGATTATTTTTTTTGAAAAACTCCATTTAAACTAGGTTTTCTTTTTCATTATAATTTATATAAAGGGATATGAATTATTTAAAACTTCATTATCATTACATAGTATAACCCAATGATGTTGTAGTAAACAGATATGTTATTAACGCGCAAATGACTAGAAAACGTCCTAATTGGGACGTTTGCCTTTCGTCGTTTTACGTAGTAATACGTTATAATACATCATAATTACGTAGTAATACGTTTTGCGTAATTAAAACATCTAGTTATCCCTTTTACTTATTGTTTTTATCAAGCTATCCTTTTTACTTTTAACGAAATGTAAAAATAAACAGTCCCCGGCGCGGCACAGTTTTTTCTGTTGTTTAGTATGGATATAACATATCTGTTTATTAGAATATCATTGGTATAACCCGTATAGTAAATGTATTATCTCGATCGCACATAAATTGTTGTAACATCATTACATAGTATAAAACAAAGTCGCTTACCGCTGTCTCTCCTATGTATGCTTAGATCTTAAATTATGCAACGGATTTTGATGCGGCTTTTTCAATAGATAGAGTGATTCAAGTGGAAGATTTTTGTGTATAATACATAGACAATATACTTAAGAAACACTGATAATTTTAGAGGTTTCTAATGATCGTACATAAATTGTTGTAACATCATTACATAGTATAAAACAAAGTCGCTTACCGCTGTCTGTCCTATGTATGCTTAGATCTTAAATTACGAAACAGATTTTGATGCACTTTTTTTCAATAGATAGAGTGATTCAAGTGGTAGATTTTTGTGTATAATACATGGACAATATACTTAAGAAACACTGATAATTTTAGAAGTATCTAATGAAATAAGTTATTTAATTACTATAAAACGCATGATTAGTTTTAATTTTAATTCAATTTTGATTTATTTAATTTCAATTTGATTTGATTTTGATTTTACTTTAATTTAATTTAATTTCTATATTTATTCTGAATTAATTAAATAATATAAACAATTTTTAAATTTGCACTGTAACTGTAACTATTATTACTTATAAAATAAATATACATACTCAATGAATGTTATGTACAATTGTAATTGACGTACATATCAAACTTAAATATAACTTTTAAATTGTAATAAAAATGTTTGTAATCAGTATGTTGTAAGTGGGCTTAAATAAATAAATAAATAAATGTGATGTCGTAAATAAGCAAATTCTGTAGTATGTTTATTATATTTATATTGCACCCGTGTGAAGCCAGGGCGGTACGCTAATAACTAATAATTTGATTATGATATACATGTCGTTGTGATGAATATCACATATGAAAATCTTTTTAAATTATCCTCTTATGACGCTAACTAGGCGTTCGTTGCATAACTTACTAGCACGCGTGGAATATATTACAACACTGAGTTTTTATAATTAAAATATGCAACATCATAACGAAGGCAAATTCTTTCTAAAATATTGCAATTGCTTAATGTGTCTAGAAGGTATGCCTGCTTCATTAAAATAGGTAGGTAGTCTGGCAAATGAGGTGTTTGATGGCAAGTGGTAACCTTGTCGGCGTATACTGTTAGAAATCTGTTTATATATCTAATGCGAAACCTTGGGAATTAAGGTGGTAAGTACGTAGTTACACTGTTTCAAAGCAAATGAAATGATATCAGGTATTGCTGATCGCCGGTAGAATGTTTTACGAGAGGGAGGTACCCACAATGCATATATCTTTTTTTTATAGTATAGGTTGGCGGACGAGCATATGGGCCACCTGATGGGAAGTGGTCACCATAACCCATAGACAATGACACTGTAAGAAATATTAACTATTCTTTACATCGTCAATGTGCCGCCAACCTTGGGAACTAAGATGCTATGTCCCTTGTGCCTGTAGTTATGGGCTCACTCACCCTTCAAACCAGAACACAACAATACTGAGCACTGTTATTTGGCGGAAGAATAACTGATGAGTGGGTAGTACCTACCCAGACGGGCTAGCACAAAACCCTACCACCAAGTAATACTATTTCTACTACCAAGAGCTTCGAATGAACAGAACAATTAGTATTTTTTTACTACCGTTCTAGAATCAGTACACGTTAGAACCATTTATTGTTTGTGTTACAAAATAAAATAAAAAAGGCTTTTATCTCTCAACAAAAAGATTAACTAATATTTAAAAATTTAATGAAATAAATCAATTTAAATTAAATTGGACAATTTCTTATGTTATATTATAATTTATCTATACATATAATAAAATTGGATTGTCTGTAATATTATAATACGCCTTTTTACTCAATGCATATGTATGTATACACGGTATATATACCGAAACAACATTTTATCCAATCTTTGTCTGTCTGTCTATTTGTTCCGGGTAATCTATAAATCGGCTACATTTGACGGGACTTTCACTGACAGATAACTAATATAATAAGGAGTAACTTAGGCTACAATGATATATATATTTTTTAATTCAAACGCGTACAAGGGCGTAGCTCGTTTACAATAATAATATAACATTTGTATTTAGCATATAATTTATATTCAACTAGTGACCCGCCCCGACTTCGCACGGGGCCATTGATATGATATCACAGTAGAAACTTCTAAAATTATCAGTGTTTTTTTCGAGTTTGTCTATTTATTACATATCATCAAAATCCGTTTCGTAGTTTTAAAGATTTAAGCATACATAGGGACATAAGGACAGAAAAAGCGACTTTGTTTTATACTATGTAATGTCGCATAATACTTACAGACTTTAAAAGAACTATGTAACTTCACATAAAAATTGTAAACATATGTAATAGAATTATTAAACGAAAGGAATTATTTCTAGAATATTATAAACCTAACACAAGACACGATTTTAACATGATGGCTGCGTTTCAAAACGTAGTTGTATAAAAATTTAATAACTTTTTTTGTGCTGTGAAGTTTAAATTTTAACAGTTCTTGAATTTCAAGTTACGAAGTAGTCAGTGTACTTTAACTAGTTGTAAAAGAATTTCTTATGGATCATAAATTATTTTCAGTGAAAAGAGGTTCAAAACACATAACGCTCAACAACAAAAACAGCCTGTAAATTTCCCACTGCTGGGCTAAGGCCTTCTCTCTTTTTCGAGGAGAAGGTTTGGAACATGTTCCAATGCGTGGTGGAATGCACATGTGGCAGAATTTCTACGAAATTTGACACATGCAAGTTTCCTCGCGATGTTTTCCTTCACTGCCGAGTATGAGATGAATTATAAACACAAGTTAACATGAATATTCAGTGGCCTAGGTTTGAACCCGCAATCATCGCTTAAGATGTACACGTTCTAGCGACGGGGCCATATCAACGTGAATGGAAAAAAAACATCAATATAATTAAAAATTATATTAAAGCAATTCGCAATGATTAATTATTAATAATAACCGAAGAGATGATTAATGAAATTATTTTAAAAATACGTAATTAGCGAATTTTGCAAGTTACTGCTTTTTCAAGGTCACACTTGATTGACGGGGAAAGTTTCTGGAGTTGAGGTTTTTTTTACTTTTCTAGTACATTAAATATTTTTTTTGAATAGTACAGAATTGATGAACGAGTGTGAGATAAGTCGAGATGGCCCAGTGGTTACAACGCGTGCTTCTTAACCGATGATTGCGGGTTCAAACCCAGGTAAGTACCGCTGATTCATGTGTTTAATTTATCTTTATAATTCATCCCGTGCTCAGCGGTGAATGAAAACATCGTGAGGAAACCTGCATGTGACAAATTTCATAGAAATTCTGCCACATGTGTATTCCACCAACCCGCATTGGAACAGCGTGGTGGAATATGTTCCAAACCTTCTCCTTAGGAAGCGGAGGCCTTTGTTGTTGTTTGTTGTTTTGTTGTTGTGAATGAACGATGTTTAAACTGTCTTGATTGATTCAACTAACTATAAATAGCCTGACACTTGCTTTTATAAAACTTGGACATTTAAGAAAAGCAGTTATTATTATTAAATTATTTAAACAAAAAAGGCAATGGGCTTAAAAAACCTAATAAAAAATTATATTTAATTCAATACTGCAATTTACAGTCTTGAATTAACAGTAAAGCTAACATTTTTTAAGTTTTGTTTTTATTTTATCCTTTTTAATTTTGTCCTGACTTTCAAATATAATACGTAAAAATACTCAAATCGTCTCAACGTCAGAACACGTGACATAAGTCGGACATCGCATCCCAAACTTTTCCACAAAACCCTACACGTTTATTAATACTCATATTTGACCTTGAAATATTACTCTCAAAGTTTCAAAACAACTTTTATCGAAAGATCTCATCAAATATCTATACATATAACAAAATTGGAGAGTCTGTTTGTAATATTAAAATAACCGTTTTTGAATAAACATACGCCACACAAAAGTAACATTTTTTTTACTTTTTTTATCTATATGTTTGTTCCGTCAAATCTCTGCAACGGCTGAACCAAATTTGATGAAATTTTTGTATGAATCAAAATTAAACTCTAAGAAAGAACATAGACTTTTTACCTGATACATGACAACCAACACGCTTAAACGCGGGCGAAGCAGGGGGCGACTACTAGTATAAATAATAAAGTAAAGTAACAGCCTGTAAATTTCCCACTGCTGAGATAAGGCCTCCTCTTCCATTAAAGAGAGGGTTTGGAAGGTATTCCACCACGCTGTTCCAATGCGGGTTGGTGGAATGCACATGTAGCAGAATTTCGATGAAATTAGACACATGCAGGTTTCCTCACGATGTTTTCCTTCACCGCCGAGCACGAGATGAATTATAAACACAATTAAGCCCATATATATAGTGGTGCTTGCCTGGGTTTTAACCCGCAATCATCGGTTAAGATGCACGCGTTCTAACCACTGGGCCATCTCAGCTCTGTTGTATAATAGTATAATAGTAATAGTATAAAGAATACAGGTAACATTTCAATTGAACACTACAGTAAAAGACTACGAGACGTTTTACGATAAATATCACATACGAAAATCTTATTAAAATATCCTCTTGTGTCTCTAACGAGGCGTTCATAACTTAATTGCGCGTGGAATATATTACAACACTGAGTTTTTATAATTAAAACATGCAATATCATAACGAATGCAAATTCTTGCTAAAATATTGCTGCATTCTAGTAGTGTTCACTGCCTTTTTTATTTGATTAGGCAGGCATACTGGCAAATAGTCACCACCGCTCATAGACATTGCCACAATGAAACATATTCCACCACGCTGTTCCAATGCCGGTTGGTGGAATACACGTGTTATAGAATTTCTATGCAATTAGACACATGCAGGTTTCCTCACGATGTTTTTTTACTACCAAGCACGAGATGAATAATATTTGCTTGCCTGGGTTTGAACCCGCAATCGTCGGTTAAGATTAACGTGTCCTAACCTCTGAGCCATCTCGGCTTTTAACAACCAACCACATGAAAACCACAGTAATTTTTTATTACATGTATTACGAATCTGTAACCGACCACTCAGCCTTTTGGTTAATGGATGTCAATAGAGATATGGCGTCGGTTTAATCATAAACCATGATTGATAATTAATTACATTACTTAAGGGCCAATACCCACTTAATATAAGGTATAATTAGTCATACCAACCTTAATTACTAAGTGCAAATCAAATGTATTTTATTTCAAGTAATGTTATAAAATTCCAAAGACATTTTTAACTTTGCCGTTTCATAAATTCAAATGATTTATAGAAAATAAATCGGTAAAGAAGGCATATTATTCAATATAAGATTATGAGGACGATAAAAAAGCGTGGAATTAATACTTGTTGACTTCCAGGTGGGATATATTACATACATATATAATTGTATTTAACTAAATTGTAAATGTTGAAAAAGAGTAACTACTGAGTTTGTTGCCGGTTATTCTCGGTAGAATTAACATTCCGAACCGGTGATAGCTTCTCTTAATATAGTTGTTAAATGACGAATCAAAAGTGCTTGTAAAAGCCTTGATGTTTCGATTTTGATGTTAATTTTAAATTTCACAATTAATCGGTTTTTTATCGTCATCATTTAAACACTTATAATATAGATAGCCTACCTGATGGTAAGTGGTCACTACCACCCATTGATAATGGCGCTGTAGGAAACATTTCTTTCATCGTCAATGCCCAACCAACCTTGGAAATTAGAGGCTATGTCTCTGTACATGTAGTTACACTGGCTCACTCACCCTTCAAACCGGAACACAACAATAATAGATGTTGTTTGGCGGTCGAATATCGGGTGGTAAGCAAATAAAGCCTAACCAAGTGAAGAGTTAAAATTTTCTGTTAAAAATTGCTTCATTGTAAAATACTAATATACTTGAATAAAATATATTGATATGATTGTATTTTAAAACGATTTACGTCAAATTTTGTAATTATAACGTCGGGTAACAATTTTAATATCATGTTTGTAGTGTATGCATTTATTCATCCATTCATTCATTCGTACAAGCATTCGTTCTGTCATTCGTTCAGTAGTCACACAGACAGTGACAGTCTCGTTCGCACCACGTGATTAATACGAGAGCCACTGGCGAGAGTAGACGTGTTGGTAGTCTGTCCATTAAGTGCGTGTACGAGCCTGTGCGAAGCCCAATACAACGACGGATTATACAAGTGGCGACGAGAAAAAAGGTACGTCAATAATTTTCTAATAATTGAAACAAAAGGAGGTATGTGAGGTAGGCCGCCAGAATTTGGAATTAAAATCAAGCCCCTTGTGTTATCTAATACTTAGTGATTGTACAAAATGAAATAACAATCTGATACATCAAAATGGAATTAAAAATGTAAACAATTTGCTGGAATTTAGTTTTCCATTTTGTATGATATGAGTATCCTTTATTGAAGTAAATAGGCATTTTTAAACTCATAATAATTATAATATATGTTGATTACAATGATTGACACTTTGTTTTTCGCACTTCAAATAGTCTATTGGGTAAATATACCAGTGTAAAATTTATGAATTTAATAATGTTATTATCTAACCTGTAAATAAATAATTTTAATGTTGATGAAAGATTATAGGACATATTCCTGTGATTTAAAAATAACTTTTATGTTTTTATTTTGAAATAGGTATATATTATTATGTATTGTTAGTACAGTTTTATTGTTTGCCGTGGTGATGGTGGTTTTAAAAGATTTATTGTGAAAGTTACTTTATTGGTAATTATTTAAATACTTAAGTATAACCTTTAGCCCTGAAGGTGTAACTTTTCCTAATGTACTTTGTTACGATGGGCCACGGGTTCGAGTCCCGTGTACAATAATTACTTTATTTGCCGTTTTCATTTATTAATATGGCTTAAGATATTTATTGTTTTATAAAGAATATTACCTATTCACTTAAATGAAACTTAAAACTAATTTATAAAACTATGTACATAAATGTTTACATTTTTGAGCGTACTAAAGCGTTACGTAACGTAACGTTACGTACGAGCGTACGAAACTAGGTTCTTAAATTTTATTACACAAAATATAAAATATATTTTACAAGTAATACAACAAAAGAAAAATAAATCAAGAAGTGGGTAGTTTTGTATATCAACATTCATCACGGCAAAATCTTCAAAGACAAATAACAGTTAGATGCGACATTACTAAAACAAAGACATTTTAATATTTTTACCCTTATTTTATTTATTCATTATTTCCATTCTGTTATAAATGTATATTTTATATGTTTTTGCAGGTTTCATTTATTATGATGATTTTTCTTAGTTATGATTTATTTTATAAATATTAACTTGATTAAACTTGATTAAAACAGAAAGGCAAGCTTAGTGCTTCAGGTCTACTCTGCTTTCGGGTAATGAGAAGGGAATAAAAGGAAAATTCAAGTTCTAGCTCATTGATGCTGTATATATAGTAAATTAGGTTAATATCGTGCTGCCATTAAATTGGTAGGTTTATATTGTGCTACCATTAAATTGGTAGGTTTATATCGTGCTGCCATTAAATTGGTAGGTTTATATTGTGCTACCATTAAATTGGTAGGTTTATATCGTGCTACCATTAAATTGGTAGGTTTATATCGTGCTACCATTAAATTGGTAGGTTTATATCATGCTGCCATTGAATTGGTAGGTTTATATTGTGCTGCCATTAAATTGGTAGGTTTATATTATGCTGCCATTAAATTGGTAAGTTTATATTATGCTGCCATTAAATTGGTAGGCTTATATTATGCTGCCATTAAATTGGTAGGTTTATATTGTGCTGCCATTAAATTGGTAGTTTTGTTTATGTTGTCCTTAAATGGGCTGAAATATATACATTTCACGCTACTACATAAGACTACCCTAAGATAGATGGTGGTACGGGTTATGGCATAATACGATATTTTCAGGTCGCCCCATCAAACTGCACAGTAGAGGGACATTATGGCAAATGGCATGGCTGGCCCAGACAGGCTGGACTTGGATGGCGATACATCTGCTATCGGCATACAATGGGAACGCTGGAAAAGGTCGGTGCTTATATATCTTGAAGCCGCTGATATTCAAATCCCTGCAAAGAAAAGAGCTACTCTGTTACATTTTGGAGGACCAGGACTTCAGGATATTTATTCCAATTTACCTGGAGCTAATGCAGTGGTCTCTACTCCATCTGGAACATCAGAAGACCCAGTAGACGGTAGGGATGTTTTTGAAATTGCCTTGGAAAAATTAGACCAGTATTTTTTACCGAAGCAAAGTAAAGTTTATGAACGGCATTTGTTCAGACAAATAAAGCAGGAAGCTGGGGAAAAAATGGAAAAGTTTTTAGTGAGATTGCGGAATCAAGCAAACAAATGTGGATTTGAAAAGCCGGAAAATTTCATTATTGACCAAATTACAGAGCATTGTACTTCAAGTGAACTACGTAAGAAGATTTTAACAATGGGGGATAAAGCTACTTTAGATGAAATAATCACGATCGCAAATACTTTAGAGTTAGTAAGTCATCAACTGGACGTTTACGGAAATGAGAGAAATGAGGAAAAAATTCACACAATCAACCAAATCAGCAATAAAAGCTATAGGAAAAGTCAGTATCGCCCTAATGAAGCAAGTACAAGTACACAGAAAAATATTCGCTGTACCAGATGTGGGAGCAAATTTCATAAATCCATAGATTCCAACTGTCCAGCGAAAAACAAAACCTGTCATTCATGTAAAAAGATAGGTCACTTTTCTGCGCAATGTAAATCCCGAACCCCTGAATCGAGACCACAAAAGAGAAAGTACGGGGGATACCCCGGTAATAACACGTACGCGGCAAATAGAAAGAGGCCGAGGGGAGAAAAAGGAAACAATGTTGACATGGTGACGGACGAAGAAGTGGACTACATTTTTCAAATAGGTAATGATTCTACTCTTCGTTGCGTGGTCGGTGGAGTAGGAATCGACATGCTTATTGATTCAGGTTGTAAACCTAATATCGTAACAGACAAGACATGGGACGTATTAAAAAACAGTGGAGTATCTGTAAAGAATCAGATTAAGGAACCTAACAAAATTCTTCTCGCATATGGCAGCCAGTCTCCTTTAACAGTGAAGGGATCTTTTGAGGCAGAAATTGAAGCAAACGGGAGGAAATGTTATTCTACCTTCTACGTAATAGGTGATGGTACAAAAAATTTACTGGGAAAAACATCAGCTCTGCAATTAGGTGTCTTACGAATAGGCATTGGCATTAACCAAGTCGAGAATATGATTACGCCATTTCCTAAATTCAAGGATGTGCTTGTGGAAATTCCGATTGACGATTCTGTGAAACCCGTTACACAACCATGTCGAAGAGTGCCTATACCTTTAGAAAAGAAAGTCGATGATAAAATTAAGGAACTGCTAAATGAAGATATAATCGAGAAGGTAACGGGTTCTTCAAGATGAGTTTCTCCCATAGTTCCGATTCTGAAAGAAAATGGAGATTTAAGACTTTGTGTAGATATGAGGCGTGCAAATAGGGCCATTATAAGGGAAAACCATCCACTTCCCACTATGGATAAGTTACTTCCTAAAATAAGTAAAGCAAAATATTTTAGCAAACTTGACATAAAAAATGCTTTTTATCAATTAGAGATCCACCCAGAGTCAAGATATATAACTACCTTCATAACTCCAAGTGGTTTGTATCGCTATAAACGATTAATGTTTGGTATCACTTGCGCGCCGGAACTCTTTCAAAAAATAATGGAGAGGATGTTGATTCAGTGCAATGGGGTAATAAATTTCATTGACGACATTCTAGTTTATGGGGATACTGAAAAAGAGCACGATAACAGGTTGAAAGAAGTACTTCAAACACTCAAAGAAAATAATGTTTTACTTAATGAAGCCAAATGCATTTTTAAAACACAGAGCGTAGACTTTCTAGGACACCATCTTGAACCCAACGGCATAAAACCTTTGGACAAGTATGTAAAGAGCATCATGGACTTTCGTGTGCCTAAGACCATAGAAGAGCTCCAAAGTTTTTTGGGTCTTCTTAATTACATAAATAAATGGATTCCTAACTTGGCTACAACATCGGAACCTTTAAAGGAGCTACTCAGGAAAAAATTGGGTAAAAAAGCCAATATTGAGAAATTCTGGTTAAAGGAACAGCAAAACTCTTTCAACAATCTAAAGCGAGTGTTGACAAAAATCCAATCGCTTGGGTATTATGATGTTCGCGATAAAACTCAGGTTATAGCTGATGCAAGCCCGGTAGGATTAGGTGCCCTGCTTGTCCAAATTGATGTAAATGGTCCTCGCATAATTGCATATGGCAATCGAACTCTTACAGAATGTGAACGAAGATACAGCCAAACCGAAAAGGAGGCGTTAGCTTTAGTTTGGGGAGTCGAGCATTTTAACATCTTCTTGTACGGCAAAGAATTTGATCTTGTTACAGATCATAAGCCATTAGAAATCCTTTTCGGAAATAAGTCAAAACCATGTGCACGTATAGAACGTTGGGTGTTGCGCCTTCAATCCTATAAATATAGAGTTATTTACAAGCCAGGAAATAAGAACATTGCCGATCCTCTGTCACGACTGTGCAATTTGACAGAGAATCCAAAAAATTGCGAAGACACACATGTGTGTCAAATAGTTGGTTTTGCCCGACCACATGCGATATCATTGAGTGAGATTAGTAGTGCATCTGAAAATGACAAAGAAATATGTAACGTTAGGAAAGGACTTTATCAGAATGATTGGGACTCAGTAAGGAGTTATAGATTTTTTGAGAATGAGCTATGTTTCTTTGATAACATATTATTACGAGGAAACAGAATTGTAATACCGCTTAGTCTCCGTAAACGAGTGTTAGACGCTGCTCACGAAGGCCACCCGGGTATAGTAGCAATGAAAGGCCGCTTGAGGTCAAAGGTCTGGTGGCCACGTATCGACAAAGATGCCGAAAATTTGGTAAAAACATGCAAAGGGTGTACCTTGGTAACTTTACCTAACCCGCCTGTACCCATGAAGAGGCGAGAACTACCTTTGGGTCCGTGGATTGATGTGGCAATGGATCTTCTAGGACCTCTACCAAGTAACGAATATCTACTGGTCCTGATCGACTATTACAGCCGCTACAAAGAAGTGAAAGTGACCAAATCAATCTCAAGCACTCAGATCATAAAATTACTCAAAGAAATCTTTAGCCGACTGGGATTTCCTGTCTCTATAACTGTTGATAACGGAAGACAATTTGTCAGTGAGGAATTTCGTGAATATTGCAAAGAATGCAATATTCGCCTTTTCAACACCGTTCCATATTGGCCTCAAATGAATGGAGAAGTGGAACGACAGAACCGAAATATTTTGAAAAGATTGCGTATCAGTCAAATAGAACGGAAAGACATGAAAGATTCCTTATACGAATATCTTATGATGTACAACAGTACTCCACACTCGGTTACTGGCCGAACACCAACAGAACTTTTTTTTCAAAGGCAAAACAGGGACAAAATACCGGCATTAGATAATTCAAGTGGGAAAATGAACGATCCTGAGGTAAGAGATAGAGATAGGGTTCAGAAGGAGTTAGGAAAAGAGTATGGGGATAAGAAACGAAAAGCAGTTGAATCAGAGATAAAAGAAGGTGAAAAAGTCTACATAAAAACCACTGATAAAACTAACAAGTTGGCACCGAACTTCAATCCAACTCAGCATACTGTAGAAAGTACCAATGCAGGAGATTGTATCATCAGAAATGACAAAACAGGACAATCTTATAGGAGAAATATTGTACACTTAAAAAAAGTAGAAGGGGAATGGAAAGCTATACAACAGGAGGAAGGAAATGGAAATGGGGAACAAGAAGTTGAAGAAAATTTAGATAGATAATAAGGCATGGTTTTATTTAATTTTTATTTTTATATAATATTATTTTGATTGTTTTGTATAATTTGATTTCAAGTTGATTATCACTTGAATGAATAAAAAATTGTGGTAAGGAAGGGATGTAGTGTATGCATTTATTCATCCATTCATTCATTCGTACAAGCATTCGTTCTGTCATTCGTTCAGTAGTCACACAGACAGTGACAGTCTCAATCGCACACGTGATTAATACGAGAGCCACTGGCGAGAGTAGACGTGTTGGTAGTCTGTCCATTAAGTGCGTGTACGAGCCTGTGCGAAGCCCAATACAAGGACGGATTATACAATGTTTATTTAATTAAGCAATTAAAATAATATACTTTATTCAATTAGTGCTTTTGCGGGCACTTTTGATACGCGAATTTACATTATTAAATTAAATGTAAGTTGATTGTATATTATATAAGGGGCGCTATGGCCCAGCGGTTAGAACCCACCAGTTTATAATTCATCTCGTCACCTGCATATGTCAAATTTCATAGAACTTCTCCCACTTGTGTATTCCATCAACCCGCATTGGAACAGCGTGGTGGAATAAGTTCGAAACATTCTCCTTGAACGGAGAGGAGGCCTTATTCCTACAGTGAGAAATTTACAGGTTGTTGTTGTTGGTTTTATATCAGTACAGTACAGTAACAGTCTGTTATTTTCCCACTGCTGGGTCAAGGCCTCCTTTCCATTTGAGGAGAAGGAGCTTATTCCACTACGCCGGAATGATGGATACACATGTGACCGAATTAAATAATTAGT
Organism: Vanessa cardui; assembly: GCF_905220365.1. NCBI lineage: Eukaryota > Metazoa > Arthropoda > Insecta > Lepidoptera > Nymphalidae > Vanessa > Vanessa cardui. The sequence continues at coordinate 5,469,171 of NC_061151.1, forward strand.
CATATGCAGGTTTCCTTACGATGTTTTCCTTCACCGCTGAGAACGAGATGAATTATAAGCACAAATTAAGGACATAATAGAAACGGATACCTTACCCCAAGAAGGATTCATTGATGGTGGAGTCGGAAACTTGGCGTTATAAGCTTATCCTTACTAGCACATATACAATGATTATCACAGATTCCATCAAAGTGATCAATGTTACTGTGAATGTACATAACATTGTTGTAAATATATTTTGACGCAACAGTGAGTATTCCTACTTTGTTAAAAACACCCCAAAGGCATTCTCTGGCTCCGAGATTATAAATAGACCGGACTGCTCTCTTTTGTAACGTAAAAACAGATTCAATATCTGACCATGATCATTTTCTTGTTATGAGTTTCTCTCACTCACACTAATGCACGCCCAATATTTATAATTTATCATTACATTAACAGTCTGTGAATTACCCACTGCTGGGCTTTGAGGAGAAGGTTTGATGCATATTCCACCACGATGCTACAATGGGGCTTGGTGGAATACACATGTTACAGAATTTCTATGAAATCAGACACATACAAGTTCCCTCACGATGTTTTCCTTCACCACCGAACATGAGATTATAAACATAAATTAAGCAAATGAAATTTCAGTGGTACTTGCTTAGGTTTGAATTCGCAATCATCGGTTAAGATGCACGCTTTCTAACCACTGGGCCATCTCAGTTCAAGTTTTCTTTAGTGTATCGATGTATTATAATAAACGGTAAGAATGTTTTTTGGTAATTAAAACTACAAAAGTCTATATTGGAGGAGGTTTTGTATGAATTAAACCTTACAATGTCAGATCGGATAGCTGGTTATGATATATTATTACAAGAACTGTCTTCATATACCTAATTTGTGCTTATATTTGATCTCGTTTTTATATCTCCTTAGAGAATAAACCGACTGACGCATACAACGGGTTCTGTATTATTATTTATAAGAACAACAAAGAATATGGAGGTACAAACCTTCTAATCAAAGGAAGAGGAGATAACCTACCAGTGGGATATTTGTATGTATACTCGGTACATATACCAAAATTACATTTTTTATAATTTTTGTCTGTCTGTCTATCTGTTTGTTGCAGCTTATCTCTGGAACAGCTTATCCGACTTTGACGGGACTTTCACGTGCAGATAACTGATATAATAAGGAGTAACTTTGTCTACAATAGTATTTTTTTTTAATTCAAAAGCGGACAAGGTCGCGGCCACTTGTACTTAAATACAATTAATTGCTCAGAAGCAAACTCAGACCCAAGATGAAGGCGGAAAATATAAAATCACGAAATTTCAGACCAAACCCTTCAAACTCGAAATTTGGTAGGTTCCTATAGGGCGTATCCCTTTAGTCGATTAATCTACCACCAACGAGTCAGTTTATATATCCAGCGATTTAGCGCTACATAGCTACAGCGACTCGAAAGTTTAAAGCACTTTATGCGCTTATTTGAATGAATTATACAATAATATTAATAAATTGTTATTTTATCGTAATTCCATATTTCAATTGGTTGTAGATAACATTCCTATTTGTATAGATGTTTTAGTTTCTGTATAGTATGGTGAGCTGAGACGGCCCAGTGATTAGAACGACGTGCATTATAACCGACGATTGCGGGTTCAAACCCAGAAAAGCACCACTATATATATGTGCTTAATTTGTGTTTATAATTCATCTCGTGCTCGACGGTGAAGGAAACCTGCATGTGTCTAATTTCATCGAAATTCTGCCACATGTGCATTCCACCAACTCGCATTGGAACAGTGTTGTTGAATATGTTCCAAACCTTCTCCTTAATGGAAGAGGCGGCCTTATCTCAGCAGTGGGAAATTTACAGGCTGTTACTTTACTTTTTTTTATAGTATAATAACCTCACCAAAACGCAATATCTTGTATAGTTTTATTACGATTGCTGTATAAAGAATAATGTATACGCCATATACAGAATATAAAAAGATATCGGATTCAAATATTTTTCATTTTTTATTGAGAAAAGTTTACAGAACAAAGTTCTTATAGAACTAGTAAAAGTCGTCATGTACGAAGCCTTACGAACGCGATATTCCCTTCTCTTTCTTTCATTCTCTATCTCTGTCTATTACATACACTTATATTTAAAAAACAGTTGTGCTTGCAACTTATTATGCAGACTTTAGTATAACTTATTAATTCTGCATTAGGCGGATTTGGTGACAATAATTGGTTGATAGTAAGCACGTTTCTGCTTTAAACGGTTACTCGTCCAGAGATTAGCTGAAACAAATAAATATAGAGACAGAAAATAATTAAACAAATATATATTTTGCTATATGTACCTGTATGCATTTTGTAAAAAGTGGTTATTTTAATATTACTAACAGACAATCCAATTTTATTATATGTATAGATATTTTTTGTCAATGTCTAAATTCACACGTTATTTTAATCACAATTGTCGTTATTGTCTTTTATATACTTCTAAACGCTGTTTGTTTATTTCATTTTGTCTTTTATTTAATACATAATATACAACTGTAGTAACTTTCTTCCAATTTCTTCAATAAATATTATAAAATCTTAGAGTCACAAGGTTGCTTAAAACAAAGCACTATAACCACTCTTGTAACCATGTCAAATTATTTTTGTTAAGCCACCTACGATTTATATGTAAAAGGCCACAGTATTCTTTCCAAGGGGAACTGCTATATATTACATATATTATACACAAGTGCGTTCTATCCTTTCACTTTCAAAATTCAGTGGAACCGGAAGGGTGACCGGATACCCCTTAGAGAGAGAGCTGCCGGTAAAACGCTCTTGCTTAGAAGTTATTTAAAGAAAAAGGGTCTTAGTCTGTTGTAGGGCACAATGCACCTCTCAACAAAATTATAAGACACCTACGCTTCGTCTATATCTATACATATAATAAAATTGGAGTGTATGTCTGTAATATTAAAATAGCCCTTTTTTACTCAATGCATATGTATACACGGTACATATACCAAAATATCATTTATTCAATTTTTTTCTGTCTGTCTGATGCTCCGGCTAATCTCTGGAACGACTGGAACAATTTGACGGGACTTTCACTGGCAAATAACTGATACAATAAGGAGTAACTTAGACAACATTTTTTTTGTTAAGGATTGAGCTTATAGAGTAGAATAGGTAGAAATTGTGAAAACTCTACCCCTAAAGGGATGAAATAGGTGTTGAAAACTTTTTACGTTATTTTTTAAATTAAAAACATGAAACTAAATTTTTAGTATACTGATTTTAAAACTGAGCCGAGATGGCCCAGTGGTTAGATGGCGTACATCTTAACCGATAATTGTGGGTTTAATCCCAAGCACCACTGAATATTCATGTGCTTAATTTGTGTTTATAATTCATCCCGTGCTCAACGCAAGGAAAACATTTTGAGAAACCTGCATGTGTCTTCATAGAAATTCAGCCACATGTGTATTCCACTAACACGCATTGGAACAGCGTACTTGAATTTATTCTAAACCTTCTCTTCAAGGGGAGAGGAACCTTAGCCCAGCACTGGGAAAATGACAGGGTCTTGTTGTTTATTAAAACTGAGTATGAGTATCGCTCCGCATTTAATGAGTAAACACTGCATAGTTACAAATACCGGTCTATCTCTAAGAATTTGTATAGTAATAAAACTAGCTACAACGGATTTGAATCGCGTATATTAATTTAGACTTATTAGACTACCCGTCAGTCTACCCGTGACCACGAACGCTGTAAAGTGCTCGAAACGTCGGGATGTTAAAAATAATTAATATACGCGATTCAAATCCGTTATAGCTAGTTTTATTTCAATGTGTAATCGCGAAAATTTAAGACAACATTAATTTTATGATTAGTCTAGTCAATCTACTTGATTTATTTTAGTTTTTTTTTTTTTAATTCTTTGATTTCATATAAGTATATTTAGATATTTGTTATATATAAATATATTATTATATAAATATATATTTTATTTAGTATATTATATTTTTTTGTATATGCATTATGAATTCAAGCTCTGAATCATTTTATTCTGCAAGAGATGATGATGACGACATATCTTTTCTTAGTACTGATGATAATTTTCAATTACTTGGAGATTTACTGTCCAATGAATTCTCACATTTTCGTAAGAATTTAAATATTTGTCACATCAATGCACAAAGTGTTCCAAGTCATTTTTCCGATCTCTTTTCTACATTTAACCAGGCTTCCATTCATGCTGTTCTTATCTCCGAGACCTGGTTAAAACCTTCTCTTCTTTCTACTTCTTTTTCTATACCTAATTACATCTTAATCAGGAATGATCGAATCGGAAAAACTGGTGGGGGTGTTGCAATATATTTAAAAAGTCACATCCCTTACAAACTTATCTGTCAATCAACTTCCCAGTATAACGCATCATCTGAATATTTATTCATCAAGATAGATGTAGGCACCAAGATAGCCCTTGGAGTGGTCTATTGTCCCCCCAATATCAATTATTTTTCTTCTCTTGAGTCCCTCTTCGAGAATCTGATGATTAAGTACACTAATGTTATTGTAATGGGGGATATCAACACCTGTTTGATCAAGAATAATTATCGGTCGTCTAAGCTCAGATTTTTACTAGACTCCTTTAACCTCCAGGTTTTACCGCTCGCTGCAACACACCACCCAATCGACGGTCCCGACAGTCTCTTAGACTTAATTATAACGTCTAAAGGTGACTTGGTCTCTAAATTTGGTCAGTTTTCAGCGCCGGAATTCTCTCACCACGATCTAATATTCGCCTCCTTTAAATTCAGATCACCTAAGCCCAAACCCAAGATGCTGCTGCTGCGAAGCTACCGTTACCTAGATCTCGATAGGTTATTGGAAGATGCTACTCTTATTCCTTGGACGCAGATAGAGGTGTTGTCGTCAATTGACGAGAAGTTACATTTTCTGTGCTCTAAATTAATTCAATTATTCGACCGACACTCGCCTCTACGCCTTGTTAAAATAAAAAAAAATTCAAACCTTTGGTTTAATGACGATTTAAAAAAAGCGAGAGTCAAGAGGGATAAAGCCTTCCGTAAGTATAAGAGGGACCGTTCTGCTCTCAACTGGTCAGCTTATAAAGCTGCAAGGAATCGCTGCAACCAGTTGTGTAGAAAGCTCAAACGCCGATATATCTTTGACAAAATACGTGAATCTTCTCCCGAGGAAGCTTTAAAATTTTTAAATAACCTCGGTATTGGCAAGTCTCAAACTTTCTCTGATCAATCTCAATTGGATTTAAACAATCTTAATCTTCACTTCTCTTCACCTCCAGTCCTCGACTTGCAAACTAAACTTTCAACGCTTTCTGAAATACATGGCTTGCCTAGAATCACTTCCCCACCTTTCAACTTTTCTCCTATTACGGAGAATGATGTTAAGAAAACCATTCTTTCGATCAAATCTAAGGCGGTTGGTTGCGATGGAATAAGTCGAATTATGATTACCCTTATCCTCAATTTTCTAATTCCCTTCATAACTCACATCGTAAACTTCTCCTTTTCCACGAGTACATTTCCTGAGATGTGGCGCAAGGCTTTTGTTCTCCCACTCCCTAAAATATCAAATCCTTCGCTACCTTCTCATTTTCGTCCTATAACAATCCTCCCCTTTTTATCCAAAATCCTGGAGTCCATTGCACACCAACAAATCTCTTGCTACCTTCATAAATGCGACTTATTCAATCCACTCCAATCGGGCTTTCGCCCAGGTCACAGCACAACAACAGCATTGTTAAAAGTCACGGACGATATTCGTATTGCCATGGAAAACCAGCAACTCACAGTGCTCGTGCTAATTGACTTTAGCAATGCTTTCAATGCAGTAGACCATGACCTCCTTCTTGCATTGCTTTCCCATGCTAACTTTTCAGAATCTACTGTTGAATGGTTTTCTTCTTATCTTCGAGGGCGCCGGCAATCCACACGCATTGGTCAGCTACAATCTGATTGGTGCGAAGTGAGTGCCGGTGTTCCTCAAGGCGGCATATTATCTCCTTTGTTATTTTCTGTTTTTATAAACGCCATCACTAAAATTTTAACTTCGCACTACCATCTGTATGCCGATGACTTGCAGCTCTACGAACACTCTGCTGTCAATGATCTTGCCGCGGCTATTAACTCCCTAAACGATAATCTCCACCGCATTTCTCTTTGGTCCGCTAAATATGGTATCACTGTCAATCTATCCAAGTGTCAAGCCATCATTATAGGCAGCAGGAGACAGTTGGCTAAGCTAGATGTTCTGACTCTGCCCTGCCTAAGATATAATAATATACCAATAGAGTTCAGCAGTAGTGTTAAAGACCTCGGCATTATCATTGACAGTAAACTCACTTGGGGGGAACATATTAAAGAAGTTTCTCGTAGGTTTTACGCCACTATGCATTCCATGATGCGTTTAAAAAATTTTTTGCCCATGGAAACTAAAATCCAGCTTGTTACTACCCTCTTGATTCCAATTCTTGATTACGGTGACTCCTGCTATCTAGATCTGTCGGAAGAACTCCTGCAACAACTTAATCGTCTCCTTAACACTGGCATTCGCTTTATCTTTAGCTTACGCAAATTCGACCACGTTTCTCGTTTTAGGAAACAGTTACACTGGCTTCCTTTACGGGAACGTAGATATACTCGGATTCTATGTCTTCTCTACTCCATTCTTACCGACCCTAATGCTCCCACTTACTTATCCTCTAAATTTTCTCTTCTTTCCTCTACTCATAATAAGCCCTTACGATCCTCTCAATTCCTTACCCTTTTCATACCTTCCCATAAATCTGGCTTTGTTTCCAACTCTTTCTCTCTAGTTGCAGCCCGGCTTTGGAACACTTTGCCTGATTCTATTCGTAGAGCTCCATCGCGCGATTCCTTCAAGCGCCAAGTAAAACAATTTTATCTGTCGTCTGTCAACACTGCGTGATGTCTTTTTATCAATACCATTCTCATAATTGGATTCATATATATATATATATTTATGTATATATGTTAAATATTTATGTACTTATATATGTATATGTTTGTGCATATTTATGTATATTATGTATATGTATATTTATGTATTTTATATTATATTATGTATAACATAGATTTAATTAATTTACTGTATTATTATTATATATATTTATAGGTGTCTATCGCTATGTATATATTTTTTAATTTTTCTTTAACTTCTGTGCACACCCTACTGACTTCTCTCCTGCACTATTCTGGGTTGGCTGGCAGAAAATGCTGTAATAGCGTTAAGTCCGCCCTTTGTACATGATTGATCTGTGCAATAAAGAATAATAAAAAAAAAAAAAAATTTGTAGAGTAACTCAAAGCATTTTATTGACCTAACTTACTTAAACCTGACAATACCTAAGCCCCTAAACCAATGGATTAACTGGAAGTGAAAATAAATAACAGTATCAAAACAAACTCTATTCCTGCGTTCCACTGTTTAATATTCTAAGTATCTATACTAGAAGTTTGTAAATAGTCCAAGTTGGAAACTAGGGTAAAACGTCAGGCTTTCTGACTTTAATGAAGGTTTTAAACATAGTACGCGGATAATATTTGCGTTACGTTATACAGGATAACGATGAGTTGACATGGTTGAGTGGTTAGAACGTGTGTATTTTAATCGATGATTACGGGTTCAAAACCTGAAGTACTATTGAATTTTAATGTGCTTAATTTGTGTTTATAATTCATCTCAGTGGTACAGGAAAATGAGGTTTCTGATTTCAATGAAATGTTGTCCTAAGTGTATCAATCAACCTTCATTGGAGTAGCGTGGTGGGTATAGCTCCAAACCTTGTCTTCAAAGGGAAATGAGATCTTCAAAGAATTTATATTCGTAATATAGTAATGACTGTATGTTTAGTTACATTTATTTAAACAATACTATATAATCTTGTATTGAATAAAATGTCTTCTTTACAAATGTATTTTTACAAATATTTTGATTTTAGAAAACAGCAAAGTTAAAAATATCTGCGGAATTTTAATACCGATCCCGGAAAACCGAAAAAACGGATACCTCGGCCCACTCAAAACCAATATAATTACCTTGGTCATTGTCTCACGCGTGATCGACTTGGCTATTTTCGATAATACTTTCTTTGTGTTTGTTATTGTCGAAAGAGCTTTTGAAAGAAAAAACAAATAAAATTGCGCAACAGTACGGTTCTGTAAGAATTCACTTCGAATCTCACTTGAAATATTGACTTGCAGTGATACGCTATATTGACTTATTTTTTTGGTTTTGCCTCCCAATTAAACAAGGGTCGAAATATCAACTCCGAATATTCTAATACTAACTAGGGGCTATCGGAATATTATTAAATCATGGAGTTACAACAAACGCAGATTTTATTCAAACTTGCGTCTTTTCAACCAACTTCATCGTTATGATTCGTCTGTATTTTTTTTTTTTGTTCGTTACCTCATATCTTTTAACTAGGTGCACCGATTTTGATATTTTTTATTTTGAAAGCTAGTGTTTCCCGTGTGGTCCCATTTTAATTTTATCCTGTTCTGATCATGGTATCCATATGTAAACGATATAAGTCTTAAATTTGCATTATGTATGTGCGCGATAAATAAGTGAATAACTCAAAATTGCGCCAAACCATTTTGATGGTTCTTTTATTATAAGGAATATTTGGCTGACACCGGCCCCAAATATAACAATAACTATAAATACGTTATGTAATCGTAAACCGAATTTTAAGTAGTCTAATATTTTTCATTCCATTTTCCTTAGGAGGACTCAAAAAAATATGTTGAGTACACTTGTTTTGTTCTGAAATAGTGTTTTATTTGAAGTCGGTTTTTCTTTTTGTTAATTTTTTTATTTATTAGTGTTAAAGTTTAGCCGGCCCCAGTCAGAGAGTTTGTTTGACGAAGACTAGATTTTAGACCCAAGTTTGGTTGTATGTTGATAGAAATATTAGCACGGCCTCTGTATAAGGCATCCTATCTCCTGCATAGCATTGAATTATATGTATGTGACTATGTGTACACTATGAACTTTATAATTATTATATTCAATGTCGAATATAACACTGATGTTATAAGCTTGTTTACGGTGAGTTTCGAGTTTCTTAATTACAGAATAGCCCTATACTAAAAAAATTAACAAAACTTTGTGCCCATATAAACTTTTCTAATATATTTGCTATGACTGTCAGTTTTTTGACAGTTTCCACAAGTTTGTTTAAAGTTTGTTTAAGGTTTTAAAACATGCATCGATCGGAATTATATTGATGAAATGATTTATTTATTATTTCTTAGCGCATATTTTATAGTTTGCAAGCATTTGTAATGATAATTGCTTCTGGTAGCAATGTTGTAATCAATAAAATTTATAATCAAATAGGTGTGCCCGTTTTAATTTAAAAAATAACTTATTTTTTTAACCTAAGTTACTCCTTATTACATCAGCTATATGTCAGTGAAATTACCGTCACATTTGGTCCAGCTGTTCCATAGATGAGTCGGAACAAATAAACAGACAGACAAAAATTGTAAGAAGTGTTATTTTGCTATATGTACCGTGTTTCTTACAAATTTTACTTTGTACTAAAGGCAAATATATCTATGTATACATATATGCATTTATACATTTTTTTTAATATTACAAACAGACACTCAAAAATTATTATATGTATATATTTTAAAGACAGAGTCGCATCTGATGATAATATACAATTAACCCCTTAACGGACATAACGATCGAGCAACGATAAATGAAATCTGATTTCGACTTCAGATTATTTTTGATGCCTAAAAATATAAATTTGAAAAAAAATTTAAATTTTTTTATTTTTTCTATTGGTGGTAAAAATATTCCCTCTGCCTGGAGGCGAATTAACATCATACGAAAAAATAATTAAATAAATGTAACATGTAATTGGAAAGCTATGCAGAGAAGAGTGCACAAGAAACTAAGCACTAAGACAACATACGAACATTGAATATTATAAGAATACAACGTAGAAATGATGTGGGAGGTAAGGTAAATAAAATAAACAGAAAAGTTAGGCACATATGTATATACCAATTAGAATACATATGTCACACAAGATAAAAACATAATGTCCATAAACACTTAGGACAAGTGGCCAAGAAAAAGTGTAGATAAATGGATGTACAAATTATGTTGGCGTTTGTTTATGAAAATTTAGGAAACAAGGCGTTACACATAATGGAACATCACATTTGCTACACTTGATCTTGGACCGCTTATCTTTTATCTTAGTGCTGCAATAACGACATCGTTGATACGAGGGTAGATCAACTGGCATATGCTCTCCAACGTTAGAAAATCGAATTTCTGGAGCAGTAACATTGATAATTTTCAACTTTTGGTGATTTTCGGAAAGCGCAACTTTTTTTCTTACAATAAAATTGACTCCAGCTGAACGCCGTTTCCGTGATGAAAATCCTGCAATTAGCCCTCTTGCTAAGGCAACCCGAAACTCTAAGTTGGTTAGTGCCGCAGAATTAGCATTTGCACTGTAAAGCAAAAATGCATTTGTGATGCAGGCATCAAAAAGAAAATAAAAAATGCGGAGCCACCATCGTTTGCTTCTTCGTCCAACTGAATATGTACCTTTGATATGATCGAAGTGATCAACTCCTCCCATTCTGCCGGTGTATTCTTTTACTACTGCAGGGCATCGAACTTCAACCTTTGTACCATCCTTTTGTGTCCTGGGTACGAACGTTTCATTTTCCTTTGGATGGAAAGCATTAGTCAAAAATAGAACTTCTTTTGTGTCCTGCCAGATCACAAAAGCTACGTCTTCTTTTACTCTCCATTTATATTGACCTTTTTCTAATTTCAGTTTCATTTTGCTCTTTACAATTTGAGGCAAGTCTGCTCTTTGTCTGCGTACAGTGCCAGTAGCATAAATGCCATTAGCATGCAGATAATTCATGATATTAAAACCACAAAAAAAATTATCAAATGTGACATGCACAGCTGCCATTCCTTTCAATTTTTCAGTTAATTTCGTGATTACCTTTGCTCCTAAATTGTCTTCCACACTGTTACCTTCTTTTCCGGTATATATATCGAACTCATACAAATAACCAGTAGAACTGTCGCAACGGCACCACACCTTGAAACCTCTTTTTATAGGTTTAAGGGGCATGTATTGTTTCAATGAGGACCTCCCCTTGAAAAGAATCATCGATTCGTCTATGGATTGTGATGATGAGTTATGAGCGTTTTCTTGAAATACCCTGTTGAGTAGGGTCAACAATGGTCTTACTTTGTATAATTTATCATAGGCGGGATCAGACCTATCTAGTTGTTTTGAATTATCATTCAAGTGCAAACATCTTAGAATTTGCTTGAATCTTCTGTAGGGCATAATGGAAGATATTTCATCAACTCTAAAACCAGGATCTGATGACCAATAAAGTTCTAAAGAAGGTAAAATGTGGTAGCCCATTATAATTAGAATTCCCAAGAAAGCCTCCAATTCTTTGTTATAAATTTCAGTCCACCCCACTACGTTATTTTGATTAGCATATCGGTTTGTTTCTGTAACAATCAATTCGAAAACTTCTTGAGTAAAAAATTTTTCAAAGTGACGAACAGGCCTGGCACTTGATGGTAACATGCGTCTTGGAGTCATTGGTACACTATCAAAGATGTCTGGTTGTGGCCTCTTGTCAGTCCATAATTTTTTCTTCCACGTATCTTCATCTTCATCAGAAGCATTTGTTTCTGACTCTACTTCTGACTCTGATGACTCTGATGAATCTGGTCCACTATCTCCATGGTCCAGACTTATTCCAGCTATCCTTCTCTGTCCTATTTCTCGTCCAGTTTCCATCTCATATCCACTTCCCTGTCCCCTTGCAGTTTGAACTGTACACGGATCGGCGCTACTAGGCAGTTCTGCATTCGACGTGGAAGGTTTAGGCGACAACGATGCCCTTTCAAATCTTACAAAACAATGCGGGTCCGGTTCATCACTCGACGTGGAAGGTTGAGGAGAAGCCGTCATTATATCTGAAGATCGCAATCGTGGTTCATCTAAATCCTCTAAAATCCGCTGCAGTTTTGCATTATGATATTGTAAAACATTTTCCTCATCCGATTCCTCATCGTCTTCAGACTGGTCTGGATCTGATGGTAAACCGAACATTTCCTCCAGAGCCGACTCTATTTCACTATCTTTTAGTTTTTTCCTGCTCATTTTCAGTCAATCTGTAAAATACGGTTACGGTTACGGGTAGAGGGAATATTCTTACCACCAAGAAAAATTATTGCAGAAAAAATTTGGTGCAAGATAAACCAAAAATACGTCTGATTTCCAAGATATTAGAAATATATCTACAAAAACTAAAAGAACTTACCATAAATCACCAAGTGAATTTGAAGATTTATACCGATTTCTCTCGCAATTGAAAAAACTCCTGTTTTTAACTTTCAATGCAGCCGTTTTGAAAAAATTCGTATACGATATGTCATATGTCAATGTCAAATTAAAAAAATAAACTTTCTTTTTTCATTTAGTGTTGTCAAATTTAAAATGTTACTACAATTGGCAGTTTTTTTTTATATAAAAGATGGTGGGAAAAATATTCCCTCTAACAGCAAAAGGGTTAACGTATTTACTTTCAAGATGAACAAAATTACAGAAACCAAAAAATGTCTACCATTTTATTATTAAGGGCGCATCTGAGACCGCAATTTGTGGGAACAAATCCTGCTATCCAGTAAAATAGTGTTCCTTGGTATTACTGGGGTAACCTTAATCCTCCCGCGAATGTATATATATAGTGAAACAAGACTCTGTCTGTTCATATGAGTTTTGGTGAGAGTTGGTGGCCAATGTGGTCACCATTGTTGAGACATTTGGGAAGTAAGAAATGTTAACAATTGTTTACATAGCCAACATTGGAACCAACGTTGGAGTTATATCCATTATTTGTAACACTTGCTAACTCACTCATGATGGATGCATGGTATCATATAAATGGTAAATTCAACCTTAATAATTATTGATTAAGGTTGAATTTACGGAAGTCATTTTTACTCTTGAAAATTGAGAAGAGAAAAAGGTGGTAAGTGCTGTGGAATTCTGTAAGAATTTTGTCATTTGTGAAATGTTGACAACTGCTTAGAGTGACAAGCCATTTTGATACGTGTATCGTATAAATTTTGTAATTAAAATAGTCAATATAGCATATCACATTTTGACGTTTGACGAACGTGTTCTGAAGTGATTTTCGAGTTTCTTCTCACTGAATATTAGCGGTATTTTAAACTCTTATATACTATGTATTATATACAGACTTATATATGATTATTATTGACGCTTTATACATACATAGCTTTGTCAAATATGGATAACAATTATATTAATTCTCAAATGCTGTTAATTTATTGTATTGTGTCTATTTTTAAATTATTCTTTTAAATATAAGATAATATAGTAGGGTAAGATAATAAATATCTTGTTCGTCCGTCAGTTATTATCGCTGATAAACTTCAATAGTAAGAGTAGTAATCTGTAAATTTCCCACGGCTGTGTTAAGGTTTCCTTTTGAGGAGAAAGTTAGGACTATATTCCACCGCGCTGCCCCAATGCTTTTTGGTGGATTCATATTTTGCATATTTTTTTTTAAACCGAACACATGTAAATTTCCCAACACTGTTTTCCTTTACCACCGAGCTCGAGATGAATTACAAATACAAATTTAACACATGAACAATCATTGGTACTTGCCTGGGTTAGAACCCGCGATCATCGGTTAAGATGCACGCGCTCTAACCACTGGTCCATCGCAGCTCGATAAACTATAAACACTTTAGCAAACTATTGTACGAAGTTGCTGACACAGATTTGACTCTACATGTTCTTTACATATTGCGTTGTATATGTTATATATTACGTTATATACTTATATTATAACTAGCGATCCGCCCCGGCTTTGCACGAGTGCAATACTCATACTGAATATACTACAGAATTTGTTTGTAGTTTTAAAGATTTAAGCGTATAAAGGGACATAGGGACAGAAAAAGCGACTTTGTTTTATACTATGTACAGATATATATTATTGTTAGTATTACCCTTGGTTTCTGTACAATTTTAATTATTATTCTACGCATGATTTACTCCAATTTTATAACAGTAGAATCAAAATGTATGCATGTGAAAAATATAAAAAGTACAATAGAAAACAATAGAATCGCGATAACTATTAAATGGTTCAAACAATACTGTATAGGTCTAGAATTAATCTATATCAATATTATAAATGTGTAATATATGTTGATATTTCACATCCAAACCGCTGAAGTTGTTGATGAAATCACAACATAGTATAAAACAAAGTCGCTTTTTCTGTCTCTAAATCTCTATGTAAGCTTACATCTTTAAAACTACGCAACGGATTTTAATGTGGTTTTTTTTTAATAGATAGAGTGATTCGTGAGGAAGGTTTTTGTATATAATACAAGACCAATATAGTAATGAAACACGGATAATTTTAGAAGTTCGTAATGTGATATCGTAAATAAACAAATTCTGTAATATATTTAAGTATCAGTATTGCACCCGTGCGGAGAGGCGTGTCGCTAGTTTGGCATAAACTAACTGAAACTCCAAGAAAAGACAAGCTATATATACAAGTATAGTGTATATAGCTATATAGTATATATACAAGAACTATATGCCGAATACATGACAACAAACATCCTAAAACGAACGGAGCTGCGGGCGACTACGTTATTTAAATAAAAAAGTCAACGAACCGGAATAAGCCTGATTCTACATCCGGTTTCACTTTGTATGTGTAATTAAGTAAAATCGTCTCAAAATTTATCATTAAAGCTTAATGAATACACTTACGGTAAATAAGTTAAATATTATCTCATAGTAAAACTTTGAATAATAAGATGGCCCTATAAATATAAGTGCTTAATTTGAGTTTATAATTCATCTCGTGCTCGGCGGTGAAGGAAAACATTGTAAGGAAACCTGCGTGTGTCTAATTTCATCGAAATTCTACCACATGTGCATTCCACCAACCCGCATTGGAATGGCGTGGTGGAATATGTTCCAAACCCTCTTCTTAATGGAAGAGGAGGCCTTATCCCAGAAGCGGGAAATTTACAGGATCGTATAACTCTACTTTACTTTTTTCTAGTAAAAGTTTGAAAATATTGATGAATATAACTTTTGAAATATTCACAAATGACAGCTTTTGTTTATAAATTTATATTTATATAATAAAAAATACCTTTATCTTTTTTTAAATTATAAGTAAGCCTTACATCAATTAAATTCACTTGTAAAAAATACATCAATAAAAAAGCCATTTTATTCAATACGAGATGACATAGATGATAAAATAGCGTGGAGCTAATACTTGTTGATTTCCAAGCATGTTATATTATTCATCTATATTTTGTATTAAACTAACATGACTGTATTTTTAAACGTTGAAAAATAAGCTACTGAATTTCTTGCCAATCTGCGGTAGAATCTGCATTCCAGCTCATAGCTTCACTTAGTATACTGTGTTAAATGACGATTCAAAAGTGTTTATAAAAGCATACTTGAATAAATCTGATTTTAATATTTTTGACAGTTCTCAATATAAATACGGTCAGTGAGATTCTGTGAGAATTCACTTCATTTTTCACTCGGTAAATTGTGACAAGCGATTTACGCCATTTTGATACGTACGTACTATAAATTGCATACTTATTATAATCAATATCGCATATGACATTCTGAAATTTCACGCTCGACTTTCCCAGTGAGATTCGACTTTATTATTACAGAATACAGCTGCAGTAATTACAGATCTACATTTAAATACTATGGAATTATGTTGCTCATCTTTTTACTAAAGTTATTTTATTATTCATAATACTCGAAGTATATTTTGAAATTAGCCTTAGGAGTACATTATATAGACTTACGTGAACAAGGACAAAGTAAATATTTAATAATAATAATAATATTTTGATTTTATTATGCAATTTAATTGAGCAAATTATACGTTGCATAAACGTAATATCTTATACGTTATTTGTGTAAGCCAATTTTTGTCCCAATTATGGAACGATAGCTGACTATAAAAAAATGCGCTATTGTCTTATTTTGAATAGTGCTGTAGATGTGAAGACAATTAAAGAAGATTATTGATTGATATTTACTAAATTATAACGATTTATAGTTTTGAATTTAGAACGCTAAAAAGAAAGAAAGATACTGGTTGGGTACAAAAAGGTGTCTTTATAAAAAAAAAACAAATGTAAAAATTGCGAACAAACGTCATCTATGTACGTTTCGAAATTCAAAAAGATCTGTTAAACAAAAGCGTAGTTTCGCGGGCGACTAGTATTATAATTAAGGAATACTTCACACAATATGTATAATCGAATTATCTGCCGTAAGTCCGAATTTAATTATAAATTTGTTTGTGAGCGACGTATAGCGAATTTTCATTAATTTAAAACGCAATATAAGTTTATATTAAACTTCATAAAAATAATTTGAATTAAGATACTTAAAATAAACACGACAATATAGTACATAATATATCTTCAAGCACTCTTGTTATATAATAAGTAATATATTATAATTATATTATTTAATTATTTTAAATTATATATTTATAAATATTCATTAATTATATAAAAATATATCAACCAACCTGTTACGTAACACTACTATGTGAAATAAATTGATAACAATCTTAAAATATCACTAATTTTTTTATCACTTTTCACTATTGCTTTTTTTATTGAAGGATGAATATCGCGAAATTAGAGAGAGATGGATAGATTAAGAAGGAGAGGCATATAGACGTGCGCTCCGAACGCTTTTAAGGACAATACTGGCTACGCCGCTACGGTTTTCGTATCGTATCTGCGCGTGTCTACGTAACGTAGCGTTCTGCTACGAGTTATAGTCTCTTTGCATTAAAGTTTGAAAAGCGGATTCGAATTCGTGGACTATTTTAAAGATTTAAATGATTTTGTATTAATATATAGATCAACTCATTTTATAACATTCAATATACTTAAAATAAATATGTATGCTTTGATAATTAATAATTAATTTTGGCTGTGAATTGCAAATCATGTTCTTAATTTATTAAGAAATAAAACGTATTTTTTTTATTTCTTTATAGTTATTATCACACATTACATATCTACTTTGAATAATGTGTACTTTGATTTAAATGAAGAAGAATTATTAATTTATTAACAGGTGGTACGGTGTTTCGACCACTTACCACCCAGGTGAACTTTTTCTACCACTACGCAGTAATACTTTAAATTGTTTTATTCCGTTTTGAAAGGTGATGAGATAGCGTGCGACAACTACATAACATCGTAGTTCCCAAACTTCAGGCTACTTTATCAGTCCACCCAATAAATTACTGAAAAAAAATGAAAGTGCGGACTGAACCAACAGCTGCAACTCCAAGGCCCGGGATTGAAGCACTGCACTCTGAAACGCTATTGAAAATTTATCGTCACAAAAACCCGATAATTTATAATGGCCTGACAAGGCGTTTGGATCCAGGATCTTGGATATACGACCTTATACAATATATCTACGTCAAATAATGGACATAAAAGAGGACCAAGGGAATTGAAGGCTGTAACGGTTTTATATCTTCATAAATATATTTTTTCGTAGGCAAATACAACAACCGTTTAAATTTCCCACTGCTGGGCTAAGGCCTCGACTTTGAGGCGGTTTGCAACAGTTTTCAACATGCTGTTCCAATGCGGGTTGGTGGAATATACGTGTTGCCACATATGTACCATTGGGACTCTCGATTAAATTTGACACATGTAGGTTTCTTCACGATGTAATCCTCACTTAGCAGGAGATGAATTATAAACACAAATTAAGCACATGAATATTCAGTGGTTG
The DNA here is from genome assembly GCF_905220365.1 of Vanessa cardui. Taxonomy (NCBI): domain Eukaryota; kingdom Metazoa; phylum Arthropoda; class Insecta; order Lepidoptera; family Nymphalidae; genus Vanessa; species Vanessa cardui. Next base: position 5,487,136 of record NC_061151.1, read on the forward strand.
CCTGGGTTTGAACCCGCAATCATCGGTTAAGATGCACGCGTTCTAACCACTGGGCCATATCGGCAAATAAATTAAAACTATAAGTCAAATACTACCTACCATCAGGTAGACCATATAGTCCTATCTATTTGATATTAAAAACTAAAATTATTCTTGTATTTCAAAATATTTTATTTACTTAAATTAATAAATCACGTTCAGCGTTAATCTTGCTAAAATAATCGTTTGTAATAAAAATATATTTGTAAGATTAATTTCTTTCTACAGATTTCTGATGGAGTTGGGTCGAGTAAAACATCTTTTGTCTATCTTGGATAAAGGTTGTGATTCCCATTTTAGATTCGGACGTAGGCTTTTATATCAAATTATACTTTAAGTTACGTAAATGTCTGTAAGTCGACATAAAGTACTTTCTGTTATTTGATATTAAAGAATTATTTTTTATTTTTTCTATACATATTATAAAATTGAAGTGTCTTTTTGTAATATTAAAATAGCCCTTTATTATTCAATGCACATGTATGTATACTCGGTACATATACCAAAATATTTTTTTTTACAATTTTAGCCGGTCAGTCTGTTTGTTTCGGCTAATCTCTGGAACGGCTGGACCGATTTTGACGGGACTTTCACTGGTAGATAACTGATATTATAAGAAGTAACTTAAGCTACAACAATATTATTTTTTGTTAAATTCAAACGTGTACAAGGTCGCGAGCACAGCTAGTAATTTATAAATTACATAAAATTTTAACAAAAAGAAAAACCGACTTCAAACAAAACACTATTTTAAAACAAATGAATATGCACGAAAAAGTAATAAAAATAATTGCGTATTCAACATATTTTTAGAGTCTTCCTAAGTTAAATGAAATGAAAAATATTAGACTACTTAAAAGTCGATTAACGATTATATCATGTAGTTATAGTCATTGGTATATTTGGAGCCGGTGACAGCCACGGTGCCCTTGCCCCAACAATCAAAAGAAAGAAGCGATACGAGCCCCTTGATTGATCCAGTATATTATTGTGTAAAAGGTAATTTGTAAAAAACATATTTGTCAAAGTATTCTCGTATTGTTTTTTGATAGATATACTGTAGGGTTTTATTGGCTGACACCGACTCCAAATATAACAATAATTATAACTACATGATATAATCGTTAATCGACTTTTAAGTAGTCTAATATTTTTCATTTCATTTAACTTAGGAAGACTCTAAAAAATATGTTGAATACGCAATTATTTTTATTACTTTTTCGTGCATATTCATTTGTTTTAAAATAGTGTTTTGTTTGAAGTCGGTTTTTCTTTTTGTTAAAATTTTATTTATTTTTTGATTTTAAGTGAAGCTGATGTTGACTAACTAATTTTTTTTAATATGGATAGATTAAACGTTCCGTTTATATGAGTCAGAAACTACTTCGAGGACAATTTCAAAGGAAACTTGCGAATAAAGCAAAAATAGACTTTCGAAAATGCGGATTTAATACGTCACGCGGTGTAAACTACAAGGATCCCTCGAAAGAGCTGTAATCGAACTCAGCAAAAAAACTTTGAAAAAGACCAATTATATTTCGTACATCATATGACATCACATCACATACACAAAATTTGATTAAAGATAGTAAGAAATTCTGCCCCATATCGCACCCTAACTGCGAGCCGTATAGGAGTTCCATCACTACATAGTATAAAACAAAGTCGCTTTCTCTGTCCCTATATCTTTAAATCTACGCAACGGATTTTGATGCGGTTTTTTTTAAAGATAGTGTGATTCAAGGGGAAGGTTTGTGTATATAAAACATGAACAATATAGTAAAGAAACACTGATAATTTTAGAAGTTTGCGATGTGATGTCGTATATAAACAAATTCTGTAGTATATTTAGTATCAGTATTGCACCCGTGCGAAGCCGGGGTGGGTAGCTAGTTGATTATTATATTCGACTATGATAATTACATAAACATAACCACATTACGGAAGGTGACTCAAATATCCAAATAACCTATAAATAAAAGATTCGACCGAGTATCGCTAACGTGCTCCTCAGAATTGTTCCGTTCCCTTCCGTTCCGTTACTTTGTCATGGATCCTGTGCTCAGAACCTTACCAAACTTTCACCAAATTACCCTTGAAGTATATATTTTATAGTAAAAAAAGAATTATCAAAATAGGTTAACGTGATTTTTAGTTATTCACCTAGTTGTCGCGCATATACATAATGCAAATTTAAGACTTATGTCGTTTTCACATGGATACATACCATCATCGGAAAAAAAAATAAAAAAATGGGACCCTACGGGAAGCACTACCTTTCAAACAAAAAAAAAATTATCAAAATCGGTCCACCCAGTGAAAAGTTATGAGGTAACAAACATAAAAAAAAAAAAAAATACAGACGAATTGATAGCCTCCTCCTTTTGGAAGTCGGTTGATAAAGTATATTAGATGGAGGAGCTGAGATGGCCCAGTGGTTAGAACGCGTGCATCTTAACCGATGATTGCGGGTTCAAACCCAGGCAAGCACCACTATATATGTGTGCTTTATTTGTGTTTATAAATAATTTCGTGCTCAGCGGTGACATTCAAACATCGTGAGGAAACCTGAATGTGTCTAATTTCATGGAAATTCTGCAACATGTGCATTCCACCAATGTATGTATGAATATGTTCCAAACCCTCTCCTTAATGGGAGAGGAGGCCCTAGCCCAGCAGTGGGAAATTTACAGGCTGTTACTTACTTTATATTTAGATTTTCGAATAATCTCCTCTAATTAACCTAATAATCGTTAATTAGAGATGAATAATTGTCTTAAACTTTTCCTTTGCTTAAGACTTTATTGTTATCCATTCCAAGTTTAAACTTTGATCTTGAACTTTCACAAAATATTATTTATTAATAAATTAGAAATTTATGCAATAAAATTGAATTGTTTTATGATTATTAACGCCTCGGACATTATTGGTTTTTGAAAAGGGTCAATCTTGAAGAATTAACATTAACATACGATCTTATATCAGGCAATAAGCAATTGTTATAATTTTTTTTATGGTATAGGTTGACGAACGAGCATATGGGCTACCTGATGGTAAGTGGTCACAATCACCCATAGACAATGACGCTGTAAGAAATATTAACTATTCCTTAAATCGTCAATGCGCAACCAACCTTGTGAACTAAGATATTATGTCCCTTGTGCCTGTAGTTACACTGGCTCACTCACCCTTCAAACTGGAACACAGCAATACTGAGGACTGTTGTTTGGCGGTAGAATAACTGGTGAGTGGGTGGTACCTACCCAGACGTTCTTGCACAAAGCCCTACCACCAAGTATTTTTTTTTTTAAATTAAAGAAATTCAATTCGATATATTTTAATTAATGTTTACAATATTAAAAATGTTATGTAAACATATGGGTGTAGTTTACGTTTTATAAATAAATTACAGATTATATATTTAGAAGTAACTACAACAATTATTCTTGATTAAAAACTTCCAACGTATAAATTCGAAACATATTACGTACACTAAATGAGTCACTTTTGAAAGCTTGATCTCTCGTTCTATTTCATCTTTGGCGATTAATTTAAGAGTAAACTCCACCACGCTGCTCAAAAGTAAGTTAGCTACACGTGTAGCAGAATTCTTTAAAATAAGGCACATGCAAATTTTCTTCATCATCGAACATGATTCCTATATTAATATTATAAATGTGAAAGTAACTCTTTTTTTCTTTTTCTTTATGGAATAGGTTGGCCGACCAGCATATGGGCCACCTGATGGTAAGTGGTCACCATCACCCATAGACAATGACGCTGTAAGAAATATTAACTATTCCTTACATCGTCAATGTGCCACCAACCTTGGGAACTAAGATGTCATGTCCCTTGTGCCTGTAGTTACACTGGCTCACTCACCCTTCAAACCGGAACACAACAATACTGAGTACTGTTATTTGGCGGTAGAATAACTGGTGAGTGGGTGGTACCTACCCAGACGGGCTTGCACAGAGCCCTACCACAAACTCTGTTTGTCTGACGCTCTTTGAATGCCTAAACAATGAACCGAATTGGAAGAAATTTGGTATGAACCAAACTTGAACTCCAAGACAGGACATGGGATACTTTTTGCCTAATACATGACAACCAACATGCTAAAACGCGAACGAAACCACAGGCGACTACTATAATAGAATAAACAAAAAAAAAGGTCCTTGCTTATTAGTTAGGATTGCCTTTAATTTTTGAAGATTGAAGTGTCCCAATTGATAAGTGCATAATATATAGTATGTCAATAAAATATATTAAAGTTTAAACATTCGTATAATGTTTATAATTATAAAATAATTAGCTATTACAATCTAGGTCACAAAGACGTCTAAAACAGATTACATAATATGTCACAGGCAGCCTGGTTCCCAGGAAATTCCGAAGTTTGAGCTTGAATTCCAGCACCGAATACTGAAGCGGTAACCTCAGATTTACATACAACATACTTGTTATATCCAGATATATATAATGACAAATTTTCTTCAAAGAAAATATAGTTGCAAAACATCCAAATTTGAAAAGTTGGAGATGGAGATTCCACTCCGAATCTTCTTTTCAAAGGGACCTTAGCCCAGCAGTGAGACGTTTACAGGTTACGTACTTTTTATTCTAAGCTATTTTTATACCATTTGCAGGGTAACTTTATAATATTAAGAATTATAACCAATTTAAAAAAATGACAATAAACGCCTTTCTTTTCGCTGTTTGCTCTGAGGTTAGTGTATTGTCTTTTACGATGTAATTTTTACTTTAACTGTTAATGAAATGTAATATTTAATCATAAATATATGATCAGAAATATATGATTAACCCTTGACCACCTACCACCTATTTCTGTAACTTAACCACCTACGCGCGGTCTTGGAGACCGCTCATATATAACCACCCTAAATTCGAGTTCTATAGCATTAACAAAGGATTTAAATAAGTAAAATACTTGTTTATACTTTAGACTTTTATCGTAGACTTTTAAATAATATAAACTATATTAAAATCTTAAGATCTGTTATAACCTTTTAAAGACAAGTAGTTTTAACACAAAAATATTATCTTCTTAAATAATGAGATCTAATACACAAGGAACATTAAAAATCTACTTCTTTGGATTTATTCCTAAGAGCTTAGGGCCTTAACTATGTAATTAAATAAAAATACTAAATATTAATTATAAAATTCAACAAAATTGCAACCACCAAAGATTTACAATTTCTCGCGGCAGTTACAGCATATTTTTTTCGGCCAGCGGAATATTTTCATCTGAAGAATCAGTTTCATTCGAGACCCTAGATGAAGATCTTGGTCTTGAAGAGACTGTACCTGTTGGTGCAGGCTGAGATAAATTGTCTTGCACCGAAATTTCATCATCATCACCCTCAATCTCAGATTCGGATTCACAGTCTTCAACATGAGTAGCATACTCGACCGAATGGGGTTCCACGTCACTACAATCTTCGTCTAGCATAATCTCTTCGTCTGACATCTCCTGTTGCAACCATCCATATATAATTTCGTCTCTTTTATCCATTTTTCACTCAAACAAATAAAATCGTTGGGTGAAAAAGAAATCACGTAACCACCTACAAGCCGTCACAGAGACCGCTGACGAAATATTTTTACTTACCCTGACCAAACGCGCGCACACCTACACTCGCCGAGCGCAAGCGCGGTACTCATGGATGTGTAGAAAAGGTATATAGACGCGCGCTCTCGTACGACACACATGGATCACAATATTTGAATTTAAAAATACGTTGCGGTCTCAGAGACCGCAGGTAGGTGGTTAAGGGTTAAGCACTCCAGCCGACCATATGGTTGCAGAAAATTAATGCACCAATTAATGCGATCTTCAAGTTTCATTAAGTATTATATAAAATACACAATAGTGTATCATCTATTCTGTGACTCTCATCTTTTAAAAAACTTGTACAATACTGCGAGTTTTTACCTTCAAATGTTGGCTTAATGAAACTTGAAGATCGCATTAATTGGTGCATTAATTTTCTGCAACCATATGGTCGACGGGAGTGCTTAATTGCTCCATTTTTTACGATGCATGGGAATGTAGGAATGCCTTCCAATTCCGAGAATTTCCCGACTATTAGAAAAGCCAATGAATTTAATTAAGCTGACCAAGTATATGAACTCGAGACTTTATGTACCAATAAATTAATAGCCTCTAAATTTCCCATGTCTCATTTCGAGGAGAATGCTTGGAATTTATTCCAAAATGCTCCAATAAGTGGTGGTGGATACAAATGTCAATATTTTTCCGTCACACGAAAATTTCGGGCAAATCTGGGTCTAAACCTAAGAACAACAACAGAACAACAGCAACAACTTTTAAATTTCCCACTGCTGGGCTAAGGCCTCTTCACCCTTTGAGGAGAAGGTTTGAAACATATTTCACCACGCTGTTCCAATGCGGGTTGGTGGAATACATATGACATGTATGCCAACAACCCGTACAGTTGACAGGTGACAGAATTTCTATGAAATTAGACACATGCAGGTTTTCTGACGATTTTTCTCTTTACTGTCAAGCACGAAATGAATTATAAACACAGATTAAGCACATAAACATTCAGCGGCTTGCCTGGGTTTGGTTAAGCACGCGGTCTAACTGCTGGGCCATTTCGCCTCTCCAGTAGAATGCTGGCCTGCCCAAATCCAAATTAGTTATTTTATGAGATCTCACAATAGACCAGCTCAAGGGACAAAGTATCAACTTCAAATATACAGACAAAGTAGCTGAAATAGCACTCAATTAAAAAGCAGAGATAGCTAATTAAAAAACCTTTGCTTCAATAATGCCTTCGTTAAAAGCTGAAACGAATTGTAACGTATTAAGCTGACTGAAGATCTTTTTAATGTAATGAAAAAACGCCTTCTGTTCGGATAAGAGATTAATTTATTCTAAAGTAATTACTTAAATAATTATATTTTAGTTGAGCGCGTTGATCATGTGAATTTATGTAGTAACAGTATTAGTAACAGTGACAGCCAATAAATTTCCCACTGCTGGCCAGAGGCCTCCCATTAAGGAGAGGGTTTGGAAGATATTCCACCACGCTGTTCCAATGCTGATTAGTGGAATGCACATGTGCCAGAAATTCGATGAATTTAGGCACATTTAGGTTACCTCACATTGTTTTCTTTTACTGACTTTATGCAGCTGGGTTCAAACCTGAGTCAAAAAAATATTTGGCCTTTTCTGCCCAAAAAATTAGTTTGTTCACCGATTTCATAGTTCACGGTATTCCTTTACATTTTTATGACATCAAACATTGACCAGTCAGTTTCCTATTCTTGGAAAACTTACTCCTAAGAGCTGCAGTAAGATTTGCTATAGATAAAGGATACCAAAATACCAGAATTTCTATTTTCTCTTTACCAAAACCGCTGATCGCTCTTCCAAAAAGATAGCTCATGTTTCATCTACTGGACCATCTCAGCAATTATCTATGTTTATTTAGTTATTCAAAATAAACTTTGGACACGTCACGACAGACAAGACAGATATATGGAGCTAATAGGCTACACTCTGGTACTCCAGAGATGGAATATGTCCAGGGATGTCCAACAAAAACATGGGGAGATGGCTTTCGCTTAGCCTTGGGACATAGACTAGGATGACAGAGTGCCATGGAAGTAGTAGTAGGCTTATGTCAAAAGACACAATAAACTGATGGGTATTTTATAAAAAACAACACATCTATACTAACACAAATAACTGTAAAAGTTCTAAAAAAGGGCTTTTATCATTATTCAATGATAATAATGATATTAGCCCTTTTTTCGAACTTCTACATATTAATAAACAGTATCAACAATGACATGTTCGAAAGATTTACATTTAAAATACCGCTATAGAATGATTTACTATACATATTTATAAGTGTGTGCAAATTATTGTTGTGTGTAACTATTTATAAGAGGAGTTTGCTATTCTACCATAATATGACTTAAGGGACAGCATGCCTAGTAATAGAAAACGTATAAACTTTTTGGATAATTAATAGAAATAAAGGTTCGAGAGAATTGGAATGGAACATTTAATTGGTTGTTAAGGTCTTTATAATTATTTTTAACTGCGTTTCAGTCATAGAAATAGTTGTAGCGGTAGAATACGTGATCAGTGGTACCAACCAAACAGGTGGTACCATCAAATAAGTAAGAGCATTTTTTAACTGCATATTTTTTATGTATGTTATAAGTTAATGACACACGTTGAATTTTGAATTTCGAAGGTAATTTCGAATGAAATACGTTTGAAAATAAGCTACGGCGCGTGACGCGTCAGTAAAGATTGATTATTTTTGAGGGAGCTGATAATTAGATAAGGCAATTTATTTCGAGTATAATCTTATATGTTAATTATTTTATACAAGTAGTCGCGCGCAGCTTCCCTCGCGATTTAGAGTGTTGCTTATCATATGTTAGGCAAAAATGTAGCCGAGGTCCTTTCTTGAAGTTTAAGTTAGCTTCTTAACAAATTTCATCAAATTCGGTTCAGCGGTTTGGTCGTGAAAGAACAACAGACAGAAAGACGGTACCTTCACATTTATATTTTTAATTTTTTACCCGATTTTTTTATTAAATATTAAGAAAATTAAAGCTCGTTTAATTTATTATAAATTACTTTCAATTTATACAGAACCACGTGATATCCAGCATAATATGAATGATATTAAAAAGAACAGCTAAGCGATCTGGAATTAAGCGCAGTTTGAAAAGAAGTTGCAATTATGCGCTGAAAAATTCTGAATATACATAGCGGATGTCACTCGGTACCGTTAGCAGAACAAAAAAAAATCACATTTTATAAAACACATTTAAATGTTCATGCAAACGTTACATAGACAAACGATGCATTCAAGTACGACTTCTAAGTGTAATATATACTGAAAATATACTTATCTACCATTTAGTTGGTGGTAGGGTATGCAAACTGCTGAGTAGGTACCACCAACTCATTCCACATCTACAAATTTTGCCGTCAAATACCAATGTTTTTTTTTATTATTATTATTAATAAATATGAGACAACATCACATACATAACTCTGATCTCAATGTAAGTAGCTGAAGCACTTGTGTTATGGAAATCAGATGTAACGACGGTACCACAAACACCCAGACCCAAGACAACATAGAAAACTAACGGTAATCTACATCGACTTGGCCGGGAATCGAACCCGGGACCTCAGAGTGGCGTACCCATTAAAACCGGTGTACACGCCACTCGACTACGGAGGTCGTCTAATGTTTAGTATTGTTGTGTTTCGATTCAAAGGGTTGATAAGGGCTAGTGTAACACCAGGGACAAAATTAGTTCCCCAAACTCTCTCAGATCCATGACAAAGACATGTCAGAGGTTTAACTGGTTATAAATCCCACGTAAGCTGGTTTCTGCTAAGGCTTACATTAGATGAAAAAAAGGATTAAATGGAATATACGAGTATCCGTTTAAAAGAGTAAATTACAGAGAATCAGAAGAAAAAACTAAACTTTGTCTGAAATAAGCTTCTTCTCATTTTTTGTTTTAATGAACTTTTTATCATATAGTGTGCAATGATATGACAACAACAACAACAACAACAACAACAACAGCCTGTAAATTCCCACTGCTGGGCTAAAGGCCTCCTCTCCCTTTGAGGAGAAGGTTTTTGGAACATATTCCACCACGCTGTTCCAATGCGGGTTGGTGGAATACACATGTGGCAGAATTTCTATGAAATTTGTCACATGCAGGTTTCCTCACGATGTTTTCCTTCACCGCCGAGTACGAGATGAATTAAAAAGACAAATTAAGCACATGAATTAGCGGTGCTTGCCTGGGTTTGAACCCGCAATCATCGGTTAAGATGCACGCGTTCTAACCACTGGGCCATCTCGACTCATTGATATAATACTCATTGATACTCATGATATGACATCACAGTAGAAACTTCTAAAGTTATCAGTATTTTAATGTCAATTAAATATTTGTCAATTTGTATTATATGAAAAAAACCTTTAAAAGTTTTAAAGATTTTAGCATACTTTGTTTTATACTGTCATTAATTTTATATATTTTGTATGCATGTATGTTTATTGCAAGTTGCACTTATTGGTACATACATTTAAATATAAGCCAGAGATCTAGAAACATTCAATTGTTATACAGTTACACAATTTGCAAAGAAAAAAAATATCTTTTTGACTTATCTATAAAAGATAGATGTAGAACGTTGCGAACTTGTCTGCTATATTTCATACTTCGTGGATCCGTTATAGTTTTAGAAGCGTTCGCATGGAAAGCGCCTGCACTGATTATTTTCTTTGCAACGCTGAAATAATAAGCTTTGTTCAAAAAACATGCAACTTTCATATTTCAAGATTATAAAAGTTTCATACTAACTTTTATGTTACATTTAATTGGCGTAAAATGGAGATCAAAGATCACTCAAGCCAAACATCTTAGCTGATGATTGCGGGTTCATATCCAGACAAGAAACTGTATTTTCATGTGCTTAATTTGTGTTGATAATTCTGCTTTTATAAACAAAACTTGTTTTTATCTAATTTAAATGAAATGCTGCCACATGTATCTACCAATCTGCATGGCAGAATTAACTCTAAATCTTCTTCTTAAAAGGGAAGAGAGAGAGAAATTTGCATCATTCTTTACATCTCCAAAACGCCAACCTTGAATAGTAAGTAACAGCCTGTAAAGTACCCAATGCTGGGCTAAGGCCTCCTTTTCCATTAAGGAGAGGGTTTGGAACACAACGCTGTTCTAATGCGGGTTGGTGGAATGCACATGTGGCAGAATTTCGATGAAATTAGACACATACAGATTTTCTCACGATGTTTTCTTTCGTCGCCGAACACGAGATGAATTATAAACACAAATTAAGCACATATATATAGTGGTGCTTGCCTTGGAACGAGTAACTAGGTTTCTTGTCTGTGTAAGACACACAGACAAGAAACCTAGTGTGAAACGTGTATTTGCCTGGGTTTGAACCCGAAATAAGCGACTAAGATGCACACGTTCTAACCACTGGGCCATCTCAGCTCATACTCATGCTTAGTATCCAAGCAACCTTGGATACTAAGTTAATATCCTTCTTGCACTGGATCACAAGCCTTTATACCATATAATGAGTGGTACCTACCTACGCAGGCTTGCACGAAAGCTTACCATTACATACATATCACCTTACCATATCCCTTACACTCCATCCATATCTTCTTCGGTCGTTGTCATCTCTTCTATCCCTCTACTCTTATATAAAAGTAAAAGTAAAGTAAAGTAACAGCCTGTAAATTTCCCACTGCTGAGATAAGGCTCCTCTTCCATTAAGGAGAGGGTTTGGAACATATTCCACCACGATGTTCCAATGCGGGTTGGTGGAATGCACATGTGGCAGAATTTCGATGAAATTAGACACATGCATGTTTCCTCACGATGTTTTCCTTCACCGTCGAGCATGAGATGAATTATAACACAAATTAATCACATATATAAAGTGGTGCTTGCCTGGGTTTGATCCCGCAATCATCGGTTAAGATGCGCGCGTTCTAACCACTGGACCATCTCAGCTCTTACTCTTATATAAAGTATAACAAAACATATCAAGCTTAAATAAAATCTGATAAAAAAAAACAAACATACTTTTTTTGCTGTCTCTACGAAACCGTTTGCCAAGTTTCACATTCACATCTCATACGACGCCCTCCGTCGGTCTTTTGTTTGAAAATCCTCATTTATATACAAATTTAAAGTTATATATTATGATACATCTCATCTCCAACGCCGAACGGAGTTATGTTGCGTTTGAATGTGTGAAATGTATGAATTGTATGAATGTACTTACGCGGATATTAAATGGAATTCCTGGTAGCTTATATGTTTTTATTATTATATATGTAGTTCCATAGACAACTAATTCGTTGCTTTGGATTCTTTCTCTCTTTCACGACCAAATCATCATCATCATCAGCCTGATCTTGCCCAATGCTGGACATAGCCCTCTCCAAGTGCACGCCACTGTGGTATTCTCCGGCTACTCACACCTAGTTCCTGCCTGCAGCCTTACGTATATCGTCACTCCACCGTGCCTGAGAACGTCCTACACTACGTTTGCCGAGACGCGGTCTCCACTGTAGAACACGTTTTCCCCAACGGTTGTCGGTTCTACGACAAATATTGCCAGCCCGCTGCCATTTCAGCTTACTAATCTGGTGGGCTATGTCGATGACTTTGGTTCTTTGACGGATCACCTCATTTCTGATGCGATTCCGCAGAGAAACGCCGAGCATAGCCCTTTCCATAGCACGCTGAGCGACTTTAAACTGGTGGACGTGACTTTAGACTGGTCGTCATCGCTGCCACGATCAAATCGCTGAATCATATTTGATGATATTTGGTATGAAGCAAACTTTCTACGAAAGGACATACGCTACTTTTTAACCTAACACGTGACAATTACACGCCCTAAAAGGCGAGCGAGTACGCTTGCGATTACTAATCTTTAATAAATTTATTTAATTATGCTTTATTGCACTCCAATTAATAAATACTTACGTAATTTATTAACTACAGTGCAACAAAGTCGCTTTAAGAGCAACAGGTTTTGTGCTATAGCAGTGACCTCTTCTAGGCAAACTTTGGGCAGTGAACTGATTATACCGAGATGGTCCAGTGGTTATAACGCGTGCATCTTAACCGATGATTCCGGGTTCAAACCCAGGCAAGTACACACAAGACACACAGACGAGAAACCTAGTTACTCGTAACATATATTTGAGATACAATATTTATATTTTTGACTACCTCCGTGTTCGAATTGTGTGACCATCGGTTTTCATGGGTACGCCACCCCGAGGTCCGAGGTTCGATTCACCGAGTCATTTAGAAAAAATTCAAAAGTTTTCTATGTAGTCTTGGATGTGGATGTTTGTGGTACCGTGGTTACTTCTGATTTTCAACCGACTTCCAAAAGGAGGAGGTTATCAATTCGTCTGTATTTTTTTTTTTTTTTTTTTTTTTTTTTATGTTTGTTACCTCATAACTTTTCACTGGGTGGACCGATTTTGATAAATTTTTTTTTGTTTGAAAGGTAGTGCTTCCCGTGGGGTCCCATTTTTTTTATTTTTTTTTCCGATGATGGTATCCATGTGAAAACGACATAAGTCTTAAATTTGCATTATGTATATGCGCGACAAATAGGTGAATAACTGAAAATCACGTTAACCAATTTTGATAATTCTTTTTTTATTATAAAATATATACTTCAAGGGTAATTTGGTGAAAGTTTGGTAAGGTTCTGAGCACAGGATCCATGACAAAGTAACGGAACGGAAGAGAACGGAACAATTCTGAGGAGCACGTTAGCGATACTCGGTCGAATCTTTTATTTATAGGTTATTTGGATATTTGAGTCACCTTCCGTAATGTGGTTATGTTTATGTAATTATCATAGTCGAATATTATAATCAACTAGCTACCCACCCCGGCTTCGCACGGGTGCAATACTGATACTAAATATACTACAGAATTTGTTTATTTACGACATCACATCGCAAACTTCTAAAATTATCAGTGTTTCTTTACTATATTGTTCATGTATTATATACACAAACCTTCCCCTTGAATCACACTATCTTTTAAAAAAAACCGCATCAAAATCCGTTGCGTGGATTTAAAGATATAGGGACAGAGAAAGCGACTTTGTTTTATACTATGTAGTGATGGAACTCCTATACGGCTCGCAGTTAGGGTGCGATATGGGGCAGAATTTCTTACTATCTTTAATCAAATTTTGTTTATGTGATGTGATGTCATATGATGTCCGAAATATAGTTGGTCTTTTTCAAAGTTTTTTTGCTGAGTTCGATTACAGCTCTTTCGAGGGATCCTTGTAGTTTACGCCACGTGACGTATTAAATCCGCATTTTCGAAAGTCTATTTTTGCTTTATTCGCAAGTTTCCTTTGAAATTGTCCTCGAAGTAGTTTCTGACTCATATAAACGGAACGCTTAATCTATCCATATTAAAAAAAATTAGTTAGTCAACATCAGCTTCACTTAAAATCAAAAAAATAAATAAAATTTTAACAAAAAGAAAAACCGACTTCAAACAAAACACTATTTTAAAACAAATGAATATGCACGAAAAAGTAATAAAAATAATTGCGTATTCAACATATTTTTTAGAGTCTTCCTAAGTTAAATGAAATGAAAAATATTAGACTACTTAAAAGTCGATTAACGATTATATCATGTAGTTATAATTATTGTTATATTTGGAGTCGGTGTCAGCCAATAAAACCCTACAGTATATCTATCAAAAAACAATACGAGAATACTTTAACAAATATGTTTTTTACAAATTACCTTTTACACAATAATATACTGGATCAATCAAGGGGCTCGTATCGCTTCTTTCTTTTGATTGTTGGGGCAAGGGCACCGTGGCTGACACCGGCTCCAATTATACCAATAACTATAACTACATGATATAATCGTTAATCGACTTTTAAGTAGTCTAATATTTTTCATTTCATTTAACTTAGGAAGACTCTAAAAAATATGTTGAATACGCAATTATTTTTATTACTTTTTCGTGCATATTCATTTGTTTTAAAATAGTGTTTTGTTTGAAGTCGGTTTTTCTTTTTGTTAAAATTTTATTTATCCATAACACAAGTGCTTTAGCTACTTACATTGAGAGTGTATTGTATGTGATGTTGTCCAATATTTATTTATTTAATGTATAATACAATTCTAGTTATAATTATTTCAAACCGTTATCACATCATAGTATAATTAGGTTGCCATTAAATCATAATAAACTTGACACTGCACTTGCATAATGCAAAGATATGTGTTTCCGATCACCAAAACCGCAATGACGTCATAATTACAGTTAGGTCATTTTAGTACTGAGAACATTAGCTTGTTTTGAGATATGAGTAAAAAGATCTGAATATTACAGTGCTATCTGTAATGATACATTGTGTAACATTACATCGTTGAGAGAATGTAATCTTCAGTACAGAAACTAACTCAAAGCAGACTTAAAAACTTAGTTTATAACTTTGTAATTAAGTATAACAGTAGTGAACAGCCCCGGCTTAGCACGGATGTAATTCGGATACTAAGTTAATTAATATGAACATTAATTATTAAAAAAAAATCTTGTTTCTTTGCTATATTTTCCATGTGATATATACAAAAACCTTCCTCTGGAATCACTATATCTATTAAAAAGCCCCATCAAAATCTGTTATATCATTTTAAAGATCTAAGCATACATAGGGATAGACAGCGGTAAGCAACTCTGTAATGATTTATGAGAACAAATTACAGTAAGCTGGTTCTAAAAAAAGTACTCAAATTATTTTCAAGATGACAAAATTGTCTATGAATTCCAAAGCGGTCATATTACCTTTGACTTGCGAGCTCAAACTTTTAATTGCTGAACTTAGAATCTGACTAAGACGTAAAGTTCGAAACGGTCAGAGGTCTATTATACAGGATGTTATAAATCGTGTCGTCATAATCTTGTGTCTGTAAAATTGATTACTGGTCGGGTTAGTTTGACTATCAATTCAATGTGGTAGAGTATTGAGCAGTTGCAGTTTAAAGGATAAGTTAGTTAGTGTAACTTCAAAATATATAACTACATAAATAATAACTACATTTGACAAAAAGACCCGCTGAGTTTCTTACGTCGGTTCTTCTCCGGTCAGGATGTTTCTTTTCCCGAACCGGTGGTAGTGTTTAATTTGATCGTCATTTTTGTCGATATAGCCCACCGGATTAGTAAGCTGAAATGGCAGTGGGCTGGCCATATTTGTCGCAGAACCGACAACCGTTGGGGTAAACGTGTTCTAGAGTGAAGCCGCGTCTAGGCAAACGTAGTGTAGGACGTCCTCGGGCACGGTGGAGTGACGATTTACGTAAGGCGGCTGGCAGGAGCTGGTTGCGAGTAGCCGAAGAACGATCACAGTAGCGTGCACTTGGAGAGGCCTATGTCCAGCAGTGGATTAATATGGGCTATTGATGATGACGATGACATGTAATTGAATTTGACCATCAATATGTTAGTGTAATGCTTCGAAAAAGTGAATAAAGGAACTTGAGAGAGAGTTTGAGTTTGAAGAGGCACAAGGGATATAGCATAGATATTCTACCGCTAAACAACAGTACGCAGTATTGTTGTGTTCCGGTTTGAAGGGTGAGTGAGTCAGCGTAACTACAGGCACAAGGAACATAACATCTTAGTTCCCAAAGTTGGTGGCACATTGACGATGTAGAGAGCCAGTGTAACTGCAGGCACAAGGGACATAAAATCTTAGTTCCCAAGGTTGGTGGCGCATTGACGATGTAAGGAACAGTTAATATTTCTTACAGCGTCATTGTCTATGGGTGATGGTGACCACTTACCATCAGGTGGCCCACATGCTCGAGACGATGAGACGATTCCATAAAAAAAGCATCCAAGATTACAAAGATGGTGACTATAATTTACCATGAGATGTTACATTTGCCAGTCAACCTGCCTATTTTTTTTAAACTAGCCGGTACCATCAGTCAAGAGATGTATATTATACATTAAAAATAAAATACGTAAAAACAAAATAGTATTAATAAATGATTTCAAATGTTATTTGAGTAAAATACAAACTATGAGTAAATTTCCTATTACAATTTATTAAGCCTTTGTGGACTATAGATTAATTTGAAGTTCAAATTAATTACAGCACAATAGTTGATAATTAACTCGATTAACCCAGTAGAATAGAATATAATTAATTAATTTTATCTAAAATAATATAAAGCTGCTTTTAGTTTAATGACATACCATTATTACTATATTTATATTATGTGATAGGTGACAAACGAGTAGGAGGCTCACCTGATGGAAAGTGACTACCACCGCCCATGGATATTAGCAACACCAGGGGGCTTGCAGGTGCGTTGCCGGCCTTTAAGGAAGAGGTACGCTCTTTTCTTGAAGGTATCGGTATCGGTTCGGAAAACCGCCGGCGAAAGCTGGTTCCAGAATATGGTTGTGCGAGGCAGAAAATGTCTAAGAAATCACGCTGTTGCGGATTTTCTGACATTTGGTAGTGCGGGTGAAACTTGGAACATTGACGAGATTTCCGAAGCCGTGCCAAAAGATTTCTCGGAAAAATTATCAAGACAAAATCATATTCTCTTTATGCTATTGTTCGCAAATGACCAGGAGTCATACATCATAGAAAGTGGTCACCCTTAGGCATTGACGCTGTAAGAAGACTTGCTTCTTAAACGTTGCTTCTTGAAAGTTCCCAAGTTGGCTGAAAAAACGACGACGAAATAAATTCATACTTTTTGTAACGCGATAGTTAATTTCAGAAACAAACAAAGCCTATTGTTGCGAATTTAGGAAACGTAACGCTTTTTCCTTGATTACAGCCAGCTGGCTTTCGTCTTTTATCTAAAAATCCCTTTATCTGATGCCTGTTGATCTTCAAGCGTTTAGATAATTAAACGAAATTGTTTCCATACATATGAGATGTATTTTAAGATTAAAGAAATTTCAGAATAATGTTGTCTTAAATTTTCGCGATTATTACACATTTTTGTTTGGCCTATGTAAGATATTAAAATCCCAAATCCAACAGACTGCAAGACTTAAAGATACAGTCAGTGCCTTCTGCGTGCAACCGGAACGTTATTCAAGATACCAATTGAGAAATCGTTGGCGGTAGTTGCAAATAATATTTTCTTTTGTTCTTCAAATAGACAAATGCCACCTTAGTCTACCCGTGACCACGAACGCTCGAAACGTCGGGATGTCCAAAATACTTACTTGGTGGTAGGGCTTAGTGCAAGCCCGTCTGGGTAGGTACCACCCACTCACCAGTTATTCTACCGCCAAATAACAGTACTCAGTATTGTTGTGTTCCGGTTTGAAGGGTGAGTGAGCCAGTGTAACTGCAGGCACAGAGGACATAACATCTTAGTTCCCAAAGTTGGTGGCACGTTGATGATGTATGGAATAGTTAATATTTCTTACAGCATCATTGTCTATGGGTGATGGTGACCACTTACCATCAGGTGGCCCATCTGCTCGTCCACCAACCTATACCATAAAAAAAAAAAAATAATAATTAATATACGCGATTGTAATCCGTTATAACTAGTTTTATTTAAATTTCAGAATGTCGTATGCGACATTTATTAATTGGAGTGTCTGTTTGTAATATTAAAATAGCCCTTTATTACTCAATGCATATGTGTGTATATGGTACATATACCAAAATAACATTTTTTTCAATTTTTGTCGGTCTGTCTGTCTGTCTGTCTGTTTGTTCTGGCTAATCTTTGGAATAGCTGGACCTATTTTTATGGGACTTTCACTGACAGATAACAGTTACTACTTATAATAAGGAGTAACTTAGGCTACAATATTCTTCGCGGGCACAGCTAGGCAGGCCCGCCGCTAGCTATTTTGTCGCCCGCGTGCAATACCTATGATGCCGCCCTTTTTTTTCGCTGCAAAAACGCATACCACTTTTCCTCCACATGAGGTGGGGGGCGGGGTGTATACCTGCTAAGAAACCCACTCCGTCTTTTTGGAGGATCTCACGAGATCGTTTGTGCATACTACCGTGACGTCCTGACGGTAGGCTCACCTCTGCGGGGTTCCACCTCCTAGGGAGTTCTCAGGGTACAGAAACTCTTTACCCCGGGACACTTATGGCGGGAGGAGAAGACATCCATAGTGAAGACCCCTTCTTCTGGTCTTCTTCGGCGAAGCGGGTCAACAGCACCGTTCCCACGGTCCCGTAAGATAAGACCCTTGTTACGAGCATTAAGGGAGTCCAACCAAATAGGTGTAATATCCGTCCAAGTAGGTACAGAATCAGCAAACAAATTCCATACCATTGCATCGAGGAGTGAGACAAGGGGACGTTATTTCCCCCAAATTGTTCACTATTGCAATGGAGGATATGTTCAAGACGCTGAACTGGAAAGGACGTGGAGTCAACAACAATGGCGAATACATCTCTCACTTGAGATTTGCAGACGACATCGTCATCGTGGAGAAACGCTGCAGGACCTACAACAAATGCTGAACGAGCTGACTGATTCTTCTGTGCGCATCGGCCTATGAATAAACTTGGATAAAACTAAGTCATGTTCAATGAATATGTTCTTCCGGAACCGATTGCGATACACGGTACCGTCCTCGAAGTTGTTCAAAAATATGTGTACCTTGGGCAGACTTTGCGATTAGGTAGAAACAACCTTGAGGACGATGTGAATAGAAGAATTCAGCTAGGATGGGCAGCGTTTGGAAAATTTCGTCGAATCTTTACATCGTTGATCCCACAGTGCCTTAAGACGTAAGTCTTCAACCAGTGCGTCCTACCCGTCATGACATACGGAGCAGAAACGTGGACGAGGGCCTCCGTTTTAGTTAGAGAAATCCTTAAAGACCAGCATCTCGATTCGATCTACCGTGAGCGACACTCCAACCATAGGGCCGCCATCTGAAAGGTTCGCCCCGTCACCGCGATGAGAGCATCGTCCGCGCGCGTACACACCCATCCCGGGCAAGGTCGGTGCCCGCAGGAGCCAGTCAAAACCAACTTCAGACGCCGGACAAGTCGTCCTTCGCCCCCTCCCAAAGGATCCTGGAGGTATGGATCCCAACGGCCTTCTGAGATAGGAAGGCAACTCGTGATATCGAAGTGCATCCCCTATGGTCTCGATAGGACGACGGCGAGCTTGAAGTCCAGCGAATATCTGCTGATGTTAAGTAAAAATATAAAATATAAAACGCCAAAGTGTATAAATGTAAAATATAAAAAAGGCATGGGCAGCTATGAGCCCGAGGATGTCGTAAATTAACTTAAAAAAAAAAGAAAGGAAGACTATTAAAGTCGTTCGTCACGTCCGGTGATACCGTTAGGACTACGTTCCCTTGGACCAACGTGAGAAAGACCCGGACATTGGAGGCGATGTCCGGGTCTTCAGGGTGTTTTAGGGCATCGATGGTTGAGTGTCCCGCTCTGTTTCCCGGAAATACCTCCCCGACCAGTCGCAGGAGATCTGGCGGTAGTCATTCCGTATCAGGAGCGCCGTGTGTCCCGAGCTTCCCTCGCAAACCACGATAGGGGCGCCCCTTTGCTCTTTGTTTACTTTACGCCTTTTCTAACTCCTTTTTCAACTGCCGATGTGCGGCCCACAGCTGTACCTCTAAGTTTACGTTGAGCACGTTGCGACTGCGACAGCGAACGTATGCCCTCTGCGCCCGGTTTGACGGTGCCCGTCTCATAGTCTAGTCTCAGCATAGCTCTGCTATTTCGAGCGGCTACCAATATACCTTACGGCGCGATACCCTTCAAGCCGCCCTACGACAACGCCCTACTACAAGTAACGAATACCTAATCTTCCAATTGATAAAGGGGATAAGCTTAAAGGGGATTCTCCTAACTTCGACAGTACTGTTTTTCATAGGAACAGACGACGAACTTTTAACTTTACTCAGTGCGATATTTTTCGACGCTTTGAATAATTTATTCTACTTAAGGATTTGTGGGAATTATAATAATGACTTGAATTAGGTACATGATGTGTTGCTCAATTTGCCGCCCCCTGGGCGTGCCGCCCGCGTGCAGTGCACGCGCTGCACACCCGCTTACGGCGGCCCTGCAGCTAGGAATAAGTATAATTTCATCATCATCATCATCACCAATTTCGTCCACTGCTGGACATAGGTGCAGGACAAATGCAAAATCTAGTGCTGGAGAATAAGTTTGTAAAGGAATACTTAAGATTCCTTTATGAGTTTAAATTGCGGCGCGTCAGTGGGTCGGTAACTGTTGTCTTCGCTGACTCTAAAGATGGCGCTATCTAGAGAAGATCGGTAAAACAGTATTGATGTATAATGAGGTATTTAAAATATTAATAAGATGGTGACTTGTCAGAATATTAATTTTATTAATGTAGAAAAATATTAATTGTATTAAATTCGAAACAGATCGACAAATTAACTGTAAATGTCGTTTCTATGTTTTTACAGGTTAGTAATATCTATAGATGTACTTTGTGTTTCGTTAGAAATGTAAAAATAGTTGAAATAAAAGAATCTTTGTTTTTACAGAGCAACACGTTTTTTAATTTGCCGATTCTACTTGAATAATTATAGACCAATAGTCTTACATGTTTTTTTTTTATGGAATAGGTGGCAAACGAGCAGGAGGCTCACCTGATGGAAAGTGACTACCACCGCCCATGGACATCTGCAGCACTAGGGGGCTAGCAGGTGCGTTGCCGGCCTTTAAGAAAGGAGTAGGCTCTTTTCTTGAAGGTTCCCATGTCGTATTGGTTTGGAAAAACCGCCGGCGAAAGCTGGTTCCACAGAGTGGTTGTGCGAGGCAGAAAATGTCTAAGAAATCGCGCTGTTGTGGATTTTCGGACATCAAGATGGTGCGAGTGAAACTTAGAATTTTGACTAGATGTCCGAAGGTGAAATTCAGCAGCCGGGATTAATCCGAACAATTCCTCGGAACATTCCCCGTGAAAAATTCGGTAGAAGATGCAGAGTGATGTGTGTCATCATGTCTTATTTATTTATGTTTTTTTTATGTTAAAAATAACATCTTTGTCTGTTGGCGATATAGACAATGTCTTACAATTACCTATTTATTCGTCTGCCAAATCAATGTATATCATTTAAAAAACGAAACTATTTAAAAAAAGAACGTATTCGAATTTTGAAAATTTAATTTTTTACACATCCAATGTTTAACAGGAGTACTCTGTACGATCACAGTTTCGTACTCGTTTACGACAAATTCGTACAAGGATGCTTGACCTCAATTTCATCGTACCTTAACTTTGAAGAGCGTGAATGACGATTGAATTTATTGATTTGTTTTATTTTAACTTCAGTCCATCTTTGTTTATAGTGATTTATAAATTCGAGGTCATTTGAAAATAGAATCCGTTATAGTATTGTAGATATTAATTCAAGATTATGAGTTCAAATCCAGACTTTATTGAAAATATTTTTTCTTTATTTGAATTTGTATAGTGTCGCTTTTGGATACAGTTCTAATAAAAAGATTATTGATATCACTACACAGTATAAAACAAAGTCCTTTTCTCTGTCCCTATATCCCTATGTCCTAAATCTTGAAAACTACGCAATGGATTTTGATGAGGTTTGTTTAATAGATAGAGTGATTCGAGAGGAAGGTTTTTGTATATGTAGTAAAAAAACACTGATAATTTTAGAAGTTTCATGCTATTGATATTCGGTCATATTACTTTTCGATTAACGCTACAGATATTGAATTGAGATATTGTTTCGGGGATTAAGATCATTTATTTACTCAAGAAAGAACATAGAAAATTCGTTCTAATTGATTTCAAGATAGAAATTCAAATGAAAGTAGCCAACTACGCACAAGTATATGCGCTTACTCTTAAAATCTGTTTGGATGGCAAATACACCAATACAACAAAGATTTTAGGTGCAGAACGGCTTTACGTGCTATCCGAGGCTGCGGGCTGCTATTGAGTATCGGCTGAACACCCCAAACCCAAAACTTTATCGGTACCAAACTTGAGATCTCACGTCTCTTTAGCCGGCGGTTACACTGTCTCACTCAACCTTCAAACCGGATCATGGTGGTAGAATATCTGATGATGAGATTATATCTACCCACCCTTGCTTTGCTTGGTAAAGACCGAAGAAGTAGATTTTGACTCTAATAAGCATGATAAAGAAATTTAAACTTCAAACTCAAAATAAGCATAAAATTCGTTAAGCATTATAATCGGATGTAGCGTTAGCAAAAAAAATTTTAATCATATTTTTTTTTTATACAAAATTATCTCAGATGTTTTTGAAGCTGTTTTAATGATATGACGTGAAAAAAAGTACCGAATGTTGATGGAATTTAAACGTGGAACTCTTAAAACATCTTCATCTATAACAAGATATACGTTTACATCCATTTGCAAGCCGTCAGCTCTGACAGATAAATAAGACTGATCGTTCTGTCCACTGAGATATATTGCTCAAAAGATTGTTAAACAGAGATCAATGAATACAAAACTACTTTATAATACCGATACTTTTTACTGACACTTCAATTTATCAATTAATCAACCGTTGAAGTGTTATCATCTATACTAATGTTATAAATGTGAAAGTCTATCTGTCTCGAAACAAACAAAACGATTTTCATGAAAAATGAATTTTGTATGAAGCAAACTTGAAGTTCAAGGAAGGATAATGAATACTCTCTTGCCTAGCACATTACAACCAACTGCCTTAAACGCGAGCCAAGTCGTTTGCAATAACTTGTTGTAATATAAAGTTAAATTTGAGCACCCAGTATATATCGTAACACCTACAACGTTCTGCAGTACTGTACGCTAAGCATGTGATGAACTATAAAAAAAATACACATAATAATAATAGATATTTTAATTATTACGGTTAGTGACTTAATCATGGAAGGATTGGTTAGTATGTGAGTATATCTTCTTATTCTCATTTCTATGGGGGGTAGAGTCCACTCAGCATCGGAAGGGTAATTCAATTTGTTTCTTTATTTTTTTACGTTTTGGTTGTTAATTAGGTTGGCAGAAGAGCATAAAGGCCACCTGATGGTAAGTGGTCACCATCACCCATAGACAATGAAGCTTCAAGAAATATTAACTATTCCTTACATCGTCAATGTACCACCAACCTTGGGAACTAAGATGTTATGCCCCTGGCCTGTATTTACACTGGCTCACTCACCTTTCAAACCGGAACACAACAATACTGACTACTGTTATTTGGCGGTAGAATAACTGATGAGTGGGCGGTACCTACCCAGAAGGGCTTGCAAAAAGCCCTACCACCAAGTATGATTACATTTAATATTCAAAGAATTCATACTTATAACAATTTCCTCACTATATTGGTCAATCTCTGTAACCATATGTATCAAACCTGCATGAATTGAATAGAGCCTTCATCGTAGCTCTTCTTACAACTGGATAAGGTTCAAATTTGTACATATAACCCCTTTGATTACAGCAATAGGATTACTAAACTAACATACAAACATAAATACATTCAATCCGTTTGCAATCGCTAAATTCAAAATCACGGAGTTCGGATTGTGTATTTCGAATTGTATGATGAATTATTGCATTAGGAATTTATAAAATTTTCATTTATTTCAAACTGGTTTGAAGTAGTTCGAACCGGTTATTGTTGGTTTTTTTTGTGTTGATGTAATTTAGATTATTGAGAAATTGAGAACTAAAATAAATGTAACTGTTAATCTGTATAGTATGTTTACTTGCTGCCAGGAAGATAACTTTCATTTCGGATCAATGGAAAAGTCCTTCTGATATTATAAACGTGAAAGTTTGTGAGGATGAATGTATTTTATGTAAAAACTAATATATCTTTGAAAATTGGCAACTTAGCACGTGACTTATTTACTTGAGTGTGTGTAGATATAGGAGAAAGCTGGACACCGATAATTGTAAAATATATTAAATGGTTCCTGAAATACACATATGTATGTAAATACGCAAAAATAGTTTTTATATTATTTTGTTTTACATAGATAAACCAAATTAGGTGCCTAATACCTGGTGCCTGTATACAGTAAAGTAGTAAAGTAAAGTAAAGTAACAGCCTGTACATTTCCCACTGCTGAGGTAAGGCCTCCTCTTCCATTAAGGAGAGGGTTTGGAACATATTCCACCACACTGTTCCAATACGGGTTGGTGGAATGCACATGTGGCAGAATTTCGATGAAATTAGACACATGGAGGTTTCCTCACGATGTTTTCCTTCACCGTTGAGCATGAGATGAATTATAAACACAAATTAAGCACTTATATATAGTGGTGCTTGCCTGGGTATGAACCCGCAATCATCGGTTAAGATGCATGCGTTCTAACCACCATCTCAGCTCTTATATTCTGTATACAGTCAAAAATGGAAAAGTAAACGAATCTGTGTGCAAGACTAGTTCCATTTTCTATTATTTCTTCCTCATCCTCATTGGACGACAAATCCCAAACGACTGAAATGAAATCATGTGTAGGTGATAAAAAACCGGATTTATGTATAAGCTCGTAGATGCTTGGGAGCTTTCAAGTTCCTGAAGTCTCTCCACAAATAAACACTATTTTTTTATCGGCTTGGATATGTAGTCTTGAGATCTCAAAATCAGTCAGATATTTGACTTACGTCTTTTTTATACTAAAGTTAGAAGGTCGTCAAATATATCAGCTGATGGTAAGTGATCACAATCGCGTATAGACTTTAGAGCTGCAAGAAATATTATTTATTGTATCACTAGTATTACTACTTACTAGTATACTATTAATATTACTTGTTGTACTTAACCCCAATGTAGTTTTATGGATAAATATGTGACGGATTTTATCAGATTTACTTGGTGGTAGGGCTTTGTGCAAGTCCGTCTAGGTAGGTACCACCCACTCAACAGATATTCTACCGTCAAAGAGCAGTACTTAGTATTGCTGTGTTCCGGTTAGAAGGGTGAGTGAGCCAGTGTCACTAAAGGCACAAGGGACATAACATCTTAGTTTCCAAGGTTGGTGGCGCAGTGGCAATGTAAGGATTGGTTAATATTTCTAACAGTGCCAATGTCTATGGGCAGTGGTGACCACTTATCATCTTTATGCTCTCCCGCAAACCTATAGTATAAAAAAAAAGAAAAACAAAAGCACCAATGCGTCAAAACTTCAGGAGATATCATGTTATGTTCTTTCCGCAGAATTTTTTAACTTTGCCGTTTCGTAAATTCAAATCGTTTATAAAAAATACATTGGTAAAGAAGGCATATTATTGGGTACAAGATTTTATAGATGATAAAAGAGTTAATACCTGTTGACTTCCAGGCAGGATATATTAATTTAAATAACTGTATTTAACTAACATGACTTTGGTTTTTTTTAAATGTTGAAAAAGAGTAACTGAGTAGTAATACTGAGTTTCTTGCCGGTTCTTCTCGGTAGAATCTACTTTCCTAACCGGTGGTAGCTTCACTTAATTGTAAAATGACGATTCAAAAGCGTTTGTAAAAGCCTACTTGAATAAAGTTTATATTCATTTTGATTTTTGATTTTATGCGTAACCTTAGATTAGTAGTAACATATTGACAATTATCATACCTTATAACCCTTATAGTAGCCCTCAAGCATTCCTTTGTCAACGTGCCGTTCTCTGAAATCTAAACTAATACCTGAGCCTGTAATAACACTGGATTATGAGTACCGTCAAAGCATGGTTCAGTGGAATGATGAATGATGATATTTACTCAATATGCAGTGAGCCATATCACGAATTAATTGGGGCTTAATTTGCCACTGACCCACTGAAACAGAAGTTAGCAAATTATAGTAGGTTTTATTGGAAAGTAAAAATAGACTAATGATCATAGGTTATGGGTTAGTGGATCTTAACAGAACGAGATAGGTTCAATTCTGCAAATGCTGAGTTTTTACACTTTTCTTTCTTCGGAACTGGAGGTTGCTTTCATTGAATATTACCTTGTAATATGACGAAATAAAAATGCTTAAAAAACTTCTTGAATAAATACAGCAAAATAAATATTAGACAACATCACATACATGACTCTGATCCCAATGTAATTAACTAAAGCACTTGTGTAATGGAAAATCACGGTACTAAAAACAGCCAGACCCAAGACAACATACCAGGTGCCAGTATAAGAACCCGGGACATCGAAGGGGCTTACGCATTAAGACCTGTGTACAAACTACTCTACAACAGAGGTCCTCAATATAATATTAAAAAAAAAAAACCGTTATTGGATTTGCATATTGTGTCCTATAAATTTTGATGTATGTGAGTTCAATATATACTAATATTATAACTGGGTAAGCTACTCTGCCTGACTGTTGTATTTTCGAATCAAACTACTGAACCTAATTTAATGAAATTTAATATGACAAGCCGCTCTATAGGATAAGACATGTCTAACGCCAGATGAAAACCGGTCAACCGCTAGTTCTTCATAAAGATGCGTAAACAAGCTCCTAATTTCCTCTTTAGGTACAACGAAAAGACATTATATCACATACATTTTCATTTTATTTAATGTGAAATGGTTGTTAAGTTTTTCAAGGTCATATTATACAAGATGACTTAGAACTCTCTCTAACTCAATTGCGTTGAATTATGGTAAGTGAAGTTCCGATAACATTAAACTCATTCATATTTTATGCTAGCCATGACCTAAATCATTGATGATCCAGCATTAGCTCCAGGTAAAGAAGTTCAACGGTCAATGATTAATTATAAATTTTAAAGTACGAAACGAAAGTAACTCTGTCGTTCATTTCATATAGGCCACCTGATGATATGATCACCACCGCCCAAAGACAATGGCGCTGTAAGAAATATCAAGCAGTCCTTACGCAATGTTCCATCAACCTTGGGCAATAAGATGTTATGTCCCTTGGGCCTGTAGTTACACGCAAAATAGAAATCAAAATACACTTCATTCAAGTTGACATTTACAAGATCTTTTGAATCGTCATTTAACAACTATATTAAATGAAGCTATCACCGATTCGGAAAGCAGATTCTACAGAAACGAACCGGCGAGCACACTCAACCTTCAAACCGGAAACAATAACACTGAGTACTGTTTGGTGGAATCATTCTAGCGGTTACAGTTCGCACTAATTTGTAAACTGTATGTGTATATAATATGTACTTTTTATGCCTATTATTGAGCCGAGATGGCCCAGTGGTTAGAACGCGTGCATCTTAACCGATGATGCCATGAACCAAGCCCAGGCAAGCACCACTATATATAAATGTGCTTAATTTGTGTTTATAATTCATCTCGTGCTCGGCGGTGAAGGAAAACATCGTGAGGAAACCTGCATGTGTCTAATTTCATCGAAATTCTGCCACGTGTGCAATCCACCAACCTGCATTAGAACAGCGTGGTGGAATATGTTCCAAATCCTCTTCTTAATGGTAGAAGAGGCCTTAACCCAGCAGCGGGTAATTTACAGGCTGTTACTATACTTTACCTGATCACCCCTAAAATAGGAGTAAAACCGAGAGAAACAACTAGTAAAATAATAAAGGAAATACAATGAAATATTGAATTAAGGTCTAGAAGTAACATACGTGTTATCATTTACTATAAGAAAAGAAAATGTCTGTTGATAAAGACAGTATTTTTGGGTTACACTTCAATGGACAAAGGAATGAATACATTGCATAAGATACAGCGATTTGTATTGAAGATATAAGCTTAATTGTTACATTATTTAAATACTTCTATAATAACAGTATATGTTTTTTTCATTTATTTTTTGTTTTTTATAAAAAGTTTTTACACAAAAAATTGTTCTCGCCAAGCTGTTATTACAAAAAAAATGTTTATAGCATAAATACAAATATAGTATTCACTTCAAATAAACATAGCTTTTAATTAAAATTAAAGTAAAAAAGTAAAGTAAAGTAACAGCCTGTAAATTTCCCACTGCTGAGATAAGGCCTCCTCTTCCATTAAGGAGAGTGATTGGAACATATTCCACCACGCTGTTCCAATGCGGGTTGGTGGAATGCACATGTGACAGAATTTCGATGAAATTAGACACATGCAGGTTTCCTCACGATGTTTTCCTTCACCGCCGAGCACGAGATGAATTATAAACACAATTAAGCACATATATGTAGTGGTGCTTGCCTGGGTTTGAACCCGCAATCATCGGTTAAGATGCACGCGTTCTAACCACTGGGCCATCTCAGCTCAATTAAAATTAGCTTAAATTTAATTTAATTGCGACATTTTTTCTTAATCGAGAAACAAATCCCTCAATCGATTCTTTAACAGTTTTCTGCTTATTTCATTTTTTTGTCTTACCATAACATTTCTATTTAATAATTTTGGTACCATATATTTAGTTGTAGTTGACCTTATGTACCTTAGTGGTAGATGAAATGAGTGGTAAAAGGAAAACCTTTATCAAAAGTATAATATCAAACATATACACTCTGGTATAATAAAAGGATTGCAATTGCGATTCACCGGCAAAATGTATTCCACCAACCCGCATTGGAACAGCGTGGTGGATTATGTTTCAAATCTTCTCCTCAGCGGGCGAAGAGGACTTAGCCCAGCAGTGGGAAATTTACAGGCTGTTGTTGTTTTTTTGAATAAATGCTGCTATAATTTTTATTAAAAATAGTTAATATTTTAACATTAATAATTATTATGTTATTTATTCAATTAATATTACTCAAAAATGATAGACCTTAAGAAGAAATTAGTCATACTGCTCGTAAACTAAGTGCTTATGCCAAGGCTGATCATAGTTATTCAGAGAGTTAATAAAGCTGGTTTCCTGGTATCAATCACACAGGATTATGTTTACCTTTATTTTATTTATCCCTTTATGCGGTTCACAGTAGAGAAACTTCTAAGCAATCCCCTTTGTTCCTCTGTTTCGCTCTGTGTAATTATTTAATTACTATCTTATTTACTGTCATTCAATCTGAAACGTTGATAATTTATTTATTAAATTTCCATCTGCTAGGCTAAGGCCTCCTTGTGCCGCCGCTGACTCGCTCCGCAGAAGACGACCAGGGAGGAGGAAAAGGCGCTACGCGCACTAGGGGCATCCCAGTACCCCGGGAATCACCCCTAGGTGTTAGAGGCCCGCATAGGTGGGCCGACCGTCAGGGCGTCACGTTAGCATGCGTAAGCGATCCCGTGGCGTCCATCGGTACCGCTGGTTTTTTAGTGGGTAAACCCGGCGTACTTGGGCGCACTCGGCGTCCAGGGCTCCGGGGAGTACCACCCCCCCGCCCACTTTCCATCACGTGGGGGAAGCGCGTAATGCGTTTTTCCAGCGAGAAATAAAAAAAAAAGGTTAAGGCCTCCTTTCCTTTTAAAGAGAAGATTTGGAGCATATTCCACCAAGCTGTTCCAATGCGGTGGATTCACATGTGGCAGGATTTCGTTGAAATTAGTGACTTTTCTGAAATTAGTGGTTTTCCTTTTAGATGCAATTATCGTTTTCGATGCACACGTTCAAACCACTGGGCCATCTTGGCTTATAACTATATTATTGTTTCTGTTATATATTAATATATATAGCAAAATGAACTTTGTTTCAACCGGGTTTCACAAGACACTTATCGCCTTTATAATATTATTATCGCTACCGCTTATGAACATAACCAAACCCGAATACCGTAGGGGTTAGCGAGGCGGCTCGTGTAAGCCGTGAAATACATAAAGTGCGAACATTGCTTTCTTACTTGTTATAGTTTGTGACTTCAGTTGATAATTTTTCATTTTCTTTGATTATATATGTGGAATGCATATATATAACTTTTAGTCAAAATCAAAATATACTTTATTTAAGTAGACTTTTATAAGCACTTTTGAACCTTTTGAACTTACCTCTTGACTTCCAGGAAAGATACATTACATACATATATAATTGTATTTAATTGAAAATGAGTAACTACTGAGTTTCTTGCCGGTTCTTCTCGGTAGAATCTACTTTCCGAACCGGTGGTAGCTACACTTAATTGTTAAATGACGATTCAAAAGTGCTTGTAAAAGCCCACTTGAATAAAGTTTATTTTGATTTTGAATCGTCATTCGTCGATTCGGTATGTAGCTTCTACCTTAAAGATTAACTGGTAAGATTATTATTGAACATTCAAAAGAAGAGCCTAAGCCCTTCTCAAAGGCAACGCATCTGCTAGCCATTTGCCAACTATATCAATATAATACTTGTTATTGTTTAGCCGATATAACTACAGGCACAAGAGTCATAACATTTACCTATTACCACACCAACAAACGGTATTTACGTAGAATGTAATAAAGGCACGTAAACTGTAAGCCCGTGCGTGTTGTAAAATAAAAAAAAATCAGTGAACTTCAACTAAGTTCCACGTGTTTTGACCACCACCACGTGTGGTGAAGTTTGACGTGTTTGAATTCCATCAGTCCATACTCTATGATCTTTCCAATAACGATACGTCTAAGCATACCGATCCAATCGTTTTAGTGTTTTTGCGTAACCAAAGAAGACAGACATAAATTCTCTCTTTATGGCATTTTTATGATTGAGGAAGAGTTCCGTGGGAATAAAATACTGCCTCGAAGGTCACTTGACGTCATTCGTGAAAAAATATTTAACGGAAATATTACGAAGAGACTTGTTTTGCGTATGTTTGTTGGAACTTTTCTAGATTATATGTTTGGTATACATGCAAGCAATATTACATATTTGAAATGTGATGTGAAATCCAGATGGACGCTTATTTAAGTAATCACTATAGTTAATTAAGGCTCAGAATGTAGATTCTGTCTATAATTACTTACTAGAAAGAAACTCAGTAGTTACTCTTTTATTAGGCATATATGTATTCATATTTCTTTTTAAAATCAGTATCTACCTATGCCCGCTAGCACTTTAAAAAGAAAAGCTTTGTTGTCCACCTTTTTCAAGTAATACTAGGTTTATATTCTTAACCTGTTTTAATTGTATTAATACAATAAAGATTTTTTTTTTATAAATTTACAGTATTTTAATTGCGGAGTCAGTAATTATCAGTAAAGTAAAATTAAATCGATATATATATAATTAAATCGATGTATAGCCACATTTGTATTGAAAAATATGCCTTATTTATAAAAAGCTATTTCATAAGAGTTTTGTATTTTTAATAAGCGGTAAGCTAGGCTTCGCATGACTGCAAAACTTATACTAAATATACTACAGATTTTTTTGTATCACATTAGAAATTTCAAAAATTTATCAATGTTTCTTTACTATATTGTCCATGTATCATATACAAAAACCTTACTCTCGAATCACTCTATCTTTTATAAAACCGTATCAAAATCCGTTGCGTAATTAAAATATCTAAATATTTTTTTTTTATAATGTATAATGATAATGAAGATGATGATGATGATGATGATAAGGTAAGTTCTTTAAAAAAATGTAAAAAGGGTATTTATTCTCGTGCAAAGTCGTAACTAATAACTAGTATACAACTAAAAATATGTACGTTGAAGCAAATACCAATATCTTGTGATCTTTATCGTATCGGATTCCCAACTGATATACAATTTTCACAGAACATATAGATATATTATTTTGTACTAGCTGTGCCCTCGACCTTGTACGCCTTTGAATATAACAAAAAAAATATAATTGTAGCCTAAGTTACTCCCTATTATATCAGTTATCTGCCAGTGAAAGTCCCGTCAAAATCAGTCCAGCCGTTCCAGAGATTTAACAAACAAACAGACAGACAGATCGATAATAACTGTGAATGTTATTTTGGTATATGTACAGTGTATAGTGTATATTGTATGTTACAATACAAACATTATTTTCGAAAGAATCCGTATTTCTGAAATCCGAATCCGAATGTTTACTATATGTAAGAAAAATAAAAAATTATATAATATAATAATTAATTTAAGAGCAGATGAGAGATAATATAAGCTCTACTGCGTCAAGTTCCCGATAAATATCATCGTGATGACATGGAAAAGATACCTCCAAGTTCAAAATCACTTTTGGACAAGCAGCTACACTAAATCTACTTTCAAAAAAGTATTAGATAAACTGATGCTGTCGACAGTATATCTGTAAGTATAGCGTCTCAGTCTTTTCTGAAATATTTTGTTGTAAATTCAGTCGATAAATATTACATATGCATTGATTAAAAAAGGGCTATTTTAATATTACATACAGACACTCCAATTTTATTATATGTATAGATGATGTCACTACTTATATTAATAAAAGAAAGGATATACAAAATTATCAAGGTTATTGGTTTATGAAAGTGGATAAGGTGCGCACCTGTTTTGGCAAATACAGTTATACCTTTGTGAGAATATCTGCCTCGACTATTCTGCATATATATTGTGGCATATATGTATTCATATTTCTTTTTAAAATCAGTATCTACCTATGCCCGCTAGCACTTTAAAAAGAAAAGCTTTGTTGTCCACCTTTTTCAAGTAATACTAGGTTTATATTCTTAACCTGTTTTAATGGTATTAATACAATAAAGTTTTTTTTTTATAAATTAATATTGGACAACGTCACACACATTACTCTGATTCCAATGTAAGTAACTAAATCACTTGTGTTATGGAAAATCAGAAGTAACGACGGCACCACAAACAACCAGGCCCAAGACAACATAGAAAACTAATGAACTTTTTCTACATCGACTTGGTCCGGAATCGAACCCGAGACTTCGGAGTGGCGTTCCCATGAAAACCGGTGTACGCAATACTCGACCACAGAGGTAGTTGGTCATCGTATGTCCCTAATATTGATATTTATTCTTATCTGTGTCATCGTTGTCAAAAAAAATTATGAGTATTTTCACAAAATATTCAACACACACTTTCGATTTCGATTCTAACCAATCAACATATAAATTCAATAGATACGTAGTGATATAATCGTAATAAATATTACTAGTACATATAGTATCTTAAATATAATCGCTCCAGCATATAATAAAGCTACAATTGTGTTGAATAAAACAAACGTTACAAGTAAATAAAACTAAATAACTCTAAGCCATGTATCAATATTTGATTATTAATGATTGATGTCCTATCAAAAAGCTATGTGCAAATATAAATGATTCTTATCAGCTACTAAATAAGATTCACTTTTGAATCCTCGATAGCTTAACTAAGTTATTAATAAAAAGTATTTTGAACTTTATTCCGAAAGCAATAAGTGTTGCTTTGTATTATCGATGGGTTTTCGCCTCTCTCAGATTAACTGTTATATTTGTTTGGCAATTTAGATGTTTCGGAATAATTTATTGCTTGATGAGGTAATCTTATTATTTTAGGATACCGGTTTAGCGTCCTTAATTCGTACGGTTAAAAATGGTACTAAGTAACACCTAATCTTCAGTGGCAGTGGTCATAAGGCTTTGTGTAAATCTGGATACGTCACAGAGCCCTACCATCAAATATTCTCCCGCCAAACAGTAGTAGATATCAAGTACTGAATATTATTTTATTATAATTTTTTAAATATATTAATATTACACTGTAATTATTTATTATGTTTATATCTGCTTTGTACACCCCTACCTCTTTCTATATCTTTTCCTTCCTTTTCTTAAGGTTGCCTGGAAGAGATCGCTGTGTTAGCGATAAGGCCGCCTCTTGTACATCTTTGCTAACCGTCCCTTTGTGAGTTATTTACTGGTGTACAATAAAGAGTACTTTGATTTTTTTTTTTTTTTGATTGAGCGGCCTGCATATTATAGAAAGTTATACATTTTTAATCTAAAAGTTTTATCATTCCGATAAAAGGTCACTGACCAGTTAATACTAATAATATAAACAAAAAGATATTTCTTTCTCCAAATACACAAAATATCTAAAAGAACATCAAAACTAAATATAAGCGATTACGAAGGAATCATTAACTTCTGACAGATTGACTTCATTTGTTTTGATATTTATTATTACACTAGGAATTCCACGTGGTTTTAACCGTCAAATTATAAATATAAATATGAGACAACATCACATATATTACTCTGATCCCAATGTAAGTAGCTGAAGCACTTGTGCTATGGACAAATCAGAAGTAACGACGGTACCACATACACCCAGACTCAAGACAACATAGAAAACTAATGGTAATCTACAATGACTCGGCCGGGAATCGAACCCGGGACCTCAGAGTGGCGTACCCATGAAAACCGGTGTACACACCACTCGACCATGGAGGTCGTCGAATTGAAGCGTTATCTCTATTAATATAATAAATGAGAAAGTAACTCTATCTATGTCTCTGTCACTCTTTCACAATCAAACCAATGAATAGAATTTCATGAAATTAACGCGGGTAACTAGTATTATATAGTCTTAGTAGTATCTTTCTCAATATATAGAATAACAGAAATCAAGATCCCAGTGTTTGAACTATTCTATAAGGTGTTTTTAGTGTTCTAAAAACTGCCTTTTATAACACTTCATCCGGATGAAATAAGAAATTTACGGCCAGTGAGCTAAAAACCTTCTTTTTAAGAGAGAGTTGGCCTTAACCCAGCAGAAGAATATTTACGGATTGTTACTTAATAAATGACTATGTGCTAGCTAGTATACATATACATATTTCAAAATCAAAATAAACTTTAATCAAATAGGCTTTTACAAACACTTGAATCGTTATTTAACAATTAAGTGAGGCTACCACCGGTTCGGAAAGTAGATTCTACCGAGAAGAACCGACAAGAAACTCACTAGTTACTCTTTCTCAACATTTCAAAATACAGTCATATTAGTTAAATACAATTATATATGTAGGTAACATATCCTGCCTGGAAGTCGACAGGTATTAACTCCACGCTTGTTTATCATCTATTAAATCTTATATCGAATATTGCCTTATTGACCAATGTATTTTTTGCAAACGATTTGAATTTAGGAATTCGCAAAGCTAAAAATGTCTACGGAATTTTATTGTAGAAACGGATACCTATTGTTGTAAATATCCTGAATTAGATAAAACAAACCAACATACACATTGGTTACAAACTATTCTTCTACTTGATTAAACTATTCGTCTCAGTAACTCTACATAAAGATAAATTAGCGGTCGTTGGAGGCCTGAAGAGGTCGTTAAAGGTCTTTTACTTTGTCACAGAGCCTTGTTTGTTGAGGCTAGGTTGACAGAATACCTTCATTATCAGTTAATTAGTCTGGGATGAAGATATCATTTTGTTATCTTATAACTTTGCATCATTTATTATTCGTAGACGGGCTACGTTTCATGCAAAATCGTAATCTACATTTGCTACGGCGTAGCATTCCGTCTTACTTGTACATGTCACACATGAAAATTTATTTATTTAATCATTCTTGATTATTTATTAGATAATTTTCTTTAGGGAAAAATAAAATAATCAACTGATATTCAAAGAAAATAACGTAATTTCTTCTAACTTAATCACGCCATCTAGGCTTCGTGGGTTGAATCATCACTTATGTTCTCAACAGACACGTTTTCCTATGCGTGAAATTTGATTTAGTTTCTCTTGAAAATGTGAGGTGGCGCTGCTAATGGCTAGTATTTCTCATAAATATCGATAGATGGCGTTATATTCTTGTTGTAATAAGGAAGATTATTTGAATTACTTCTCTTGACGGTAATCATTGGTAATATTATAATACATATAACTACCCTTATATAAGTATTTTAATTCAAACTCACCCCAATGTTTTGGTGCTAATCAGAGGTGTCTTCAAGTTAAGGAACCCATTCAAACGACTTATGTTCTTGTCTCTGCCGCTATCTGTAGCAGAAGAATCAGCCCTGAAACAAGAAAATGTTGCATTTAATACTTTTAAGACGTTACTTTTTATTCGGCTATATATGGGAAAATGGGAGACAGACTCATGGGGATTCTGTACCGCTATACAGTACTAAAAGATACACGAATGCTATACATACATAATATGTAACAATAGTCACCTTCATGTCAGTCGAAAAATAAAGAATTTTATATGTTGAATTTTACTTGGTATGGCTTTTTGCAAGCCCGACTGGGTAGATACCACCCACTCATCAGTTATTCTACCGCCAAATAACAGTACTCAGTATTGTTGTGTTCCGGTCTGAAGGGTGAGTGAGCCAGTGTGACTACAGGCACAAGGGACATAACATCTTAGTTCCCAAGGTTGGTGGCACATTGACGATGTAAGGAATAATTAACATTTCTTACAGCGTCATTGACTATGGGTTATGGTAACCACATACCATCAGGTGGCCCATTTGCTCATTCGCCAACCTATACCATAAAAAGAAATGGGCTCAATTCTTATTTTTTAATTTATCTTATTTTTTTTATTAATTATTATTTAATATACTTATAATAGTTGAACATTTTGTTCAAAATATTACATGGTGAAACTACTTGTAAGTACTGGAACTTTTGCCTCGATAATTTTGTAATGATTTTTTTTTTAAGTGATATATCTACTGTTGGTTGTTCTAATGAAAAACAAAATAATGTAACAACAAATTTATGGCTTTTGAATTTATTTTTAATACTTTTGCATGTATGTAACTTTATTTAATGTTAAATTTCATGATTGATGGGTTTTGTTTCCCTCGTGCCTTTTCATAATACCACGATCACATGATGGATACTTCTGGCAAAAGATCAATTGAATGAATGAATGAATGAATTATTCTTTGTTGCACACCACAAACAAAAAAAAAAGTAACACAAAATTAACAAAATACAAAAAGAAGTATAACAATTGATATAAATTATGACCAAAAGAGTATCAAAATCGTGCACCTTTACTAGCACGATTGCAGAACTATTATGTAGTCTGCCTGCATTTTAATAATGACCTCTGCATTTGTAAACATAATATGTATATGATAATAATATAAATCAAGCAATAACGCATATTTTCATAAAATCAAGCAGCTTTGAAATTATACATATAAAATATAGAAGAAACCGGAGTAAGTGTCTGCCATTGAATTTTTAAATATATTAAGATAACAAAACGTCAGACTTGCTGATCTCGTTTTGAAATTCATTTTTTATGCCTTTAGACTCCATGGAACGCTCAAAGGAACACTCGATGGGAATAGTGAACCTCCATCTCACCAACAGCAGGAAAAGCAGTATACCTGGCAGTAATATGGAGCTTGCTACTATACTGTAAGTCTGATCACAGGCCCTTAGACTGAAAATCATTATCACATTCATCGAAACATACCTCAACGTCTTTCGTCATTTTTAAATGATTTAAAAAATAACCGATTAAGTGTTACATATAGTAATTTTATTAATAAAAAATATTTTGTTTAAAAATTCAATAATACAACAACAAGAACAATATCAACAGCTCGTAAGACTCCTCTTCCTTTGAGGACAAGGTGTGGAACAAATTCCACACACTGTTCCAATGCGGGTTAGTGGAATACACATGTGGCAGAATTTCTATGAAATAAGACGTATGCGGGTTTTTCTTTACCGCCGAGCACGAGATGAATTATAAACACAAATAAGCACATGAGTATTCAGCGGTGCCTGTCTGGGTTTGAATCCGCAATCATCGGTTAAGATGCACGCGTTCTAACCACTATGCCATCTCGGCAAATTAATCGTCAATTTAATTATATTTCACTGACAATACATTAGGCCCTAATGCCTACAATTTACGCAATTTCAGTAGAATAAACAGAAGGCTAACTGCCATCAATTATCTAAATTGCTTTGTGCAGTTAGTTCTAGAATAGGAATAGGGTTGTCACTCGATAATTATTACCCAACTGTTCTACAAATAGTATTATGTGTTTTACTTGGTGCAATTGTCCGATCCCTACATTCATATTTCTCTCATATGTGGGATTGAAGCTGGGTTATAAAGAAAACTTAGCTTTCCAGCTAGATCTGTAGGTCAAGTGTTATGTATGTACGCAAAAGAATAAATGATTTTCCCAAAAATTGTGCCAAGTACCCGAATACACAGGGTTAGTAACTCTTTTTTGGAGCAATGTATACGTTTTTACAACAGGATCCCAGAAAACGTTCAAGAATATTCAATTATAAAATTCAAAATAATCGTTAAAGAGTACTTGTGTGCTAAAGGATATTACAACACTAATGACTTTCTAGTTGACTGCACACCTTGAGAATGAGATGATCGCCTCCAGGCTGTTTCAAATAACAAAAATATGTTTATTATTGTATATTGTAAATTGATATAATTAAAAAAAAATATCCCGCTGAGTTTCTTTCGCCGGTTCTTCTCAGGTCTGAGGTAGTATATTCCGAACCGCCGGTAGATTTTCGAATATCAATAAGAAAGTGTAAACACTTCCATTTTGAATAAAGGTTTTTGACTTTGACAAGATTGACGGTCGTCGCTTGCTATTGATATATATACATATGTATACAGCTTGACTAAATTAGGTAGCCAGTGGCCTACGAAATTAGGAAGCCCTTTAAGAGACGAATCTCGATATTCGTGATGAAAAATACAAACAGATATTTATCCGCCAACCCGAAAATCAACGCGGTGGAATAATCGTATTATCCGTTAAATTAAAAAAGGTATATGCCCAGCTGTATGACGTTAAAGGGCTATCGGTTTATTAGTATGCATCCGATTTACTAGGGCGCTGGGCCATTCAGCTGGCTTTTCCAGTGAGAAAAAATGACCTAGTCTAAAGATTACTAAACAGCTCCAATAAACTCCTTAACACACTGGCTGCAAAGCTGGACAGTCCACTCTGGAGGTGCCGGGATCGTGCCCACGTATTACTAACGTAGTTTTAAGGATTGTTGTAATTTATTGCTTTATTTTTATTTTTATACTTTTATTTATAGTTTTTTGTTTAAAATTAGATAACTGCTTGACTAAAAATTTTATATGCAATTATAATAATAAAATATTAAATATAATGTTAAAAAAACCATTTAAATTAAATTTTAAAATTGTTATTGATAAATATTATTATCTAAAAAATGTAATTATTTATTATTGTATTGTATTTTAAAATTTGTAAAGTTAAAAAATATGTTTTACTAACACTATATGGGCTAGTCCTGAAATAAAAAGTTTTATTATTATTTAAAGTAAAGTAGTAAAGTAAGAGCCTGTACATTTCCCACTGCTGAGATAAGGCCTCCTCTTCCATTAAGGAGAGGGTTTGGAACTTATTCCACCACGCTGTTCCATTGCGGGTTTATTATTATTATGACTTTTTATTTATTTTCACTCATATAATATTACAAATTTTAATATAAAATACAAACATATAAAAAATATTTAAAAATATAAGATACAGAGGCCAACCAGTGGCGGGAACAGGGTCCAAGCCACCGGTGATGGTGGTGGTCTCCAAAGAGAGGAACTGCCTCACAATACGCGCCGTGCCGAGGAGTACTGCCTTCTGCATCAGGCTCTTGACCCAGCTGCCTAACGAGAGCCTCTTAAGGTGTTGGTCGAGGCTCTTGGCCATTAGGCCATTCGCTGAAACAACTATCGGCACAATAACTGCTGTATCCACATCCCACATGTCGACAACCTCGTGAGCTAAGTCAAGATATTTTATTTGTTTATCTTTCCCAGCCTTCACTTTGTTATTATTATTATTAAAGGGTCAGCTAGTAATCTGTCTACTGTCTGTTGCGACCACACCAATGAACCGAATTTGATGGAATTTGGTATGAAGTATGAAACAGACTTAAAGTCCAAGAAAGGACATAGGTTACTTTTTGGCCTGACTCGTGACAACCAACACCCTAAAACGCGAGCAAAGCCACGGGTGACTACTAGTAGTATATAAAGTATATAATATAAATCTATATGTCGGCGCGAAACCACGAATTTAAGAAAATCACGTGTCCCGAAATGATTATTTAATAATTTAAAACTGTTTGATTGTTAAATTTATAATTTTTAGTGAATTTTGATATTTTAAAATAGTCTGAAATATTTTAGTGTTTGAAAACAGTTGTTATGTTGAGTGAATAAGACTACCCACCTATTTTTGTTATAAAAGATCAATCGCCCGCCGGTATCGATAGGCTTGGTCGAGCCGTTGGAGCGATCGGACCGCCTCATATTGGAATAAATCCCAGAAGAATATTCCCTGAGTTTAATTTCAAACCTCCGAGTATGGGTAAAGATCGAAACTCTGACACCCTGACGTCAGGATATGCTGCTCCGTTATATATCATGTCAAATCGAATCGTTTCCTCGTTTTATAGAACTTCGTGTGTGAAAAGATCACGTAGCCGGAGTATGAAAAATAGATCACGTTATATATGACGGAATTTTAAGTAGTATTTCTTGCACGGGTGACTCGCATAGTGTGTGATAGTGTGCGAGCACATATATAATAATAATAATAATAATAATAAATACTCTTTATTGTACACCAATAATAAAAAACAAGGCAAATGGGTAAGATGTTGAGTAGATGTACAAAGGCGGTCTTATCGCTACGGTAGCAATTTCTTCCAGACAACCTTTGGGCATAGGACTGAAAAAATAAATGGAAGCGGTTTGGAGGCGTACAAAAGTTATAAATTAATTGACTAAAATATATTACATGCGAATCAATATATATCAATATGGAAAAAATATATAATAATAGATATAAATGAAATATATACATACATACACATGCACATACATACACATACACATATATACATATACATATACATATACATATACATATACATATACATATACATATACATATACATATACATATACATATACATATACATATACATATACATATACATATACATACATATTAACAAAAGTGTAAAATAAGTTATGACGTATTAAGCGACAAGTAATGTTCTTTTAAGAATTTTTTGAAACATATATGTATGTAGGTATACTCTGCGTGTAGTCGCCCGCGGCGATGCTTGCGTTTTAGGGTGTTCGTTATATTATACATATAATTTTCTCTTTACACAGTATAAAACAAAGTCGCTTACAGCTGTCTGGCAATATTCATGCGTAGATCTTTAAAATTACCCAATGGATTTTGATGCGGCTTTTTTTAATACATGCCGTGATTCAATAGGAAGGTTTTTGTATATAATAAATGAACAATATAGTAAAGAAACATTGATAATTTAAGATGTTTCCATTTTGATGTCTTAAATAAACAAATTTTATAGTATATAATGGTATCAGTTATTGCACTCGTGCGAAGCCGGGGCGGATCGCTATTTATTAATAAAATACAATTATTAAAAAAAAAGTCATTCTTGGACGATATTTATTTAACGCAGGATATACAACACATAAGTGGTAGTGCCACGCTGTATACCTTCGGGTTACAGCCGAATGGGCCGGCACGCCCGGGGAAGTACCACTCTCTCACTTAAAATCGGCGTAAAGTGGTAGCTATGCTACCGCGTTTCGCCCGGTAAGTGAGAGTTCCGGAGGCCCAATCCCCCTCCCCCCCAAAACTTGATGGTTGTGCAGAATATGGTTAAATTACCCCAGGAGGGTACCACCAGCGACAGCGGTGGAGAATCCCTCTCTGGGCATCCATGCTCAGGACGTACACCGCCTGAGCAGGGATGCCCAGGCTGCCCTCCGAATTCTGGCGGGGGCACTTTTGCGCTCGCCACTGTTCGAGGCAAGCGGAGCAGGCATCATAAGGCAACCCCTACCACCCTCGCTGTGGACTTCTGCAACATAAGGGGACTCAACTCTAACCTCAACGCCGTTCACTACCATCTGGAAACGGCGAAGCCGGCCTTGCTCTTTCTAACCGAGACCCAGATATCTTCTCCTGCCGATACGACTTTTCTTTCGTACCCTGGGTACAAATTGGAACATTCCTTTGTGCCACGAGCTGGGGTATGCGTTTACGTCAGAGATGATATCTGTTCTCGACGCCTCGGCAGCCTTGAAGGACAGGACCTATCGATTATCTGGCTGCGTGTAGACTGCGATGACCATCCGCGAATCTATGCGTGCCTTTATAGGTCCCATAGCGGTAATGTCGAAACCGACCGACTGGTTGAGCACGTCCAATTGGCTACAGATTCCGTGTTGCAGCAGATTCCATCCGCAGAGATCATTATTCTGGGCGACTTTAATGCCCATCACGCTGAATGGCTCGGCTCACGCACCACCGATCATGCGGGTAGATCTGTTCTGGACTTCGCTCTAGCATATGATCTGACACAACTGGTCAACTCGCCAACGTGAATACCGGATGTGGAGGATCATACACCTTCCCTGTTGGACCTTCTGCTGACTTCGCATCCGGATGGCTATCAGATTACCGTCGATCCCCCTCTGGGCTCGTCGGACCACTGTCTCGTCCGGAGTACAGTGCCGGTTATGCGGTACTCAAGGCCTCGCTTTGTTGGGTGCCGCCGAGTATGGCACTACAAGTCAGCAGATTGGGATGGGATGCGGTCTTTTTTTGCATCTTACCCATGGGGGCAGATTTGTTTCTCGCCGGATGATCCGAACGCTGCTGCTGACTCTGTTGCCGATGTGGTGCTTCAGGGTATGGAACTATTCATTCCTTACTCTGCAGTACCCATCGGTGGCAAGTCCCAGCCTTGGTTTGGTCGCTTCTGCAAAACGGCATCACGCCGAAAGTGGGAACGCTATCAAACCTGGGCTAATGCATCTGCGTCTCGTGATGTAAATACCAGCGCATTCAAAAAGGAATATAACTCTGCCTCTAGGTCCCTCAAAAACGTGATTGCTAGGGCGAAGACGGAGTACATTGGGAGAATT
Organism: Vanessa cardui; assembly: GCF_905220365.1. Classification (NCBI taxonomy): domain Eukaryota; kingdom Metazoa; phylum Arthropoda; class Insecta; order Lepidoptera; family Nymphalidae; genus Vanessa; species Vanessa cardui. The sequence continues at coordinate 5,530,565 of NC_061151.1, forward strand.
GGCGAAAGACTGGTGCGCCTCCCTTCAGGAACACGTGCGTTCTGGTCTCTCGCTAAGGCTGTCTTAGGGAATTTCTGTCAGCCTTCGTTTCCATCTCTGCACAGGGGCGGTGAGTCATTGGCCCATACCGCGAAAGAGAAAGCTGATCTTTTAGGCTCTCTCTTCGCGTCGAACTCGACTCTGGATGACCAAGGAAAGTCTCCACCGACAATTCCGCGGTGTGATACCACGATGCCGGAGGTTAAATTCCGGCAAAGTGCAGTTCGCAAAGCACTTCTTGCCTTGGATATTCATAAGTCGACTGGACCTGATGGCATCCCTCCAATCGTGCTACGGACATGTGCTCCCGAGTTGGCACCGGTCTTAACGCGTCTTTTCCGGCAATCCTACACATTAGGCGTCGTCCCGAACTCATGGAAGACAGCTTTGGTGCACCCGATCCCTAAAAAAGGCAACCGCTCAGATCCGTCCAATTATAGGCCTATAGCCATCACCTCCTTCCTCTCCAAGGTAATGGAGTCCCTTATTAACTGCCAGCTCCTGCGGTACCTAGAGGAGAATCAGCTGATTAGTGACCGCCAGTACGGTTTCCGTCGGGGTCGCTCAGTGATCTTCTAGTTTACCTTACTCACAGGTGGGCTGAAGCAGTTGAGAGCAAGGGGGAGGCATTAGCAGCCAGCTTGGACATAGCGAAGGCCTTCGATCGTGTATGGCACAAAGCGCTTCTTTCGAAGCTTCCTTCCTATGGGCTTCCCGGGAAATTATGCAATTGGATTACCAGCTTTTTGGCAGATCGGAGCATCAAGGTCGTTGTCGACGGTGCATGCTCTGACTTAAAATTCGTCAATGCTGGTGTTCCACAAGGCTGCGTTCTATCACCCACTCTGTTTCTTCTGCATATCAATGATTTGTTGCAAATCGGGAACATTCATTGCTATGCAGACGACAGTACCGTTGACACCTTATACACCGGCCGCGCTAATATTTCTCGGGAAAACGTCGAAGAGAACCGGATCAAACTTGAATCTGAAATCGAATCTTCGTTAAACGAAGTCTCGAATTGGGGCCGACTAAATCTAGTCCATTTCAACCCCAAAAAGACGCAAGTTTGCGCGTTAACCGCTAAAAAAACACCATTTGTCGTATCTCCACAATTTGAGAACATTCCGATAGCCGCTACAGGTAGTAGCGGAATACTTGGCGTTGATATTTCGAGCCTCGTTCAGTTCCGCGGTCAATTGGGAGGCAAAGCCAAATTGGCTTCAAAAAAGCTGGGTGTGCTCAGCAAGGCGAGACAGTATTTCACGTCGGCCCATCGCCTAAAACTTTACAAGGCGCAAATTCGGCCTCACATGAAGTACTGCTCTCACCTCTGGGCGGGTGCTCCCCAGTATCAGCTCCTTCCATTTGACCGCATTCAACGTAGAGCGGCCCGAGTTATCGACGATCAAGCCCTTTCCGATCTCCTTGATCCTTTGGCTTTGCGTAGAGATGTTGGATCACTCTGCATCTTCTACCGAATTTTTCACGGGGAATGTTCCGAGGAATTGTTCGGATTAATCCCGGCTGCTGAATTTCACCTTCGGACATCTCGCCAAAACTCTAAGTTTCACCCGCACCACCTTGATGTCCGAAAATCCACAACAGCGCGATTTCTCAGACATTTTCTGCCTCGCACAACTACTTTGTGGAACCAGCTTTCGCCGGCGGTTTTTCCGAACCGATACGACATGGGAACCTTCAAGAAAAGAGCGTACTCCTTTCTTAAAGGCCGGCAACGCACCTGCAAGCCCCCTGGTGTTGCAGATGTCCATGGGCGGTGGTAGTCACTTTCCATCAGGTGAGCCTCCTGCTCGTTTGCCACCTATGCCATAAAAAAAAATACAAAAAAAATATAGTAATTTACAAACATACTCTGTAATTAAAATATAGAAAAAGATCATTATAGAGTTCTTGCCAGTTCTTCTGGGTAGAATCTACTTCCGAAACGGAGGTAGCTTTAAATTCAATTAACAACTATTATCACGATTCAGAAATGCTTTAATGTGCCTAATTAAATAGAGTATGAAAAATATATCTTTAACTATAATTAAAATTTATAGTGTGGATATGTTTCAACCCTAAGCTGTTTGTCTAGGCTGTGTGGTCTCGTGAGAATTCAATTAGATTCATTAATATTATTGTTATATTTTAGAGTACAGCAATACCGTTTAATTATTAGAAGAATAAGTTATGTTATCGTCATGTTAAGAATCATTACATTTATCTTATACTAGCTATGCCAGCGACTCCGTTTGTAAATTTAATAATAAGTTATTGTTTAGTTCAAAAATTTTATTATAACTTACTAGCTGTGCCAGAAAAAAATTATTGTATCCTAAGTTACACCTTATCATATCAGTTATCTGCCTGTGAAAGTCCCGTCAAAATTGGTCCAGCCGTTCCGGAGATATTGTAGTAAATGTTACCGTGTATATATACATATGCATTTAGTAATAAATAAAATTTTAACAAAAAGAAAAACCGACTTCAAACAAAACAGTATTTTAAAACAAATTAAAATGCACTAAAAAGTAATAAAAATAATTGCATATTTAACATATTTTTGAGAGTCCTCCTAGGTAAAATTAAATGAAAAATATTAGACTACTTCAAAGTCGATTTACGATTATATAACGTAGTTATAGTTATTGTTATATTTGGAGCCGGTGTGTATGTCGTACATGCAATTATTTTATATGCAATTAAATATGCAATTATTTTAATTGCATATTTAACATATTTTTGAGAGTCCTCCTAGGTAAAATTAAATGAAAAATATTAGACTACTTCAAAGTCGATTTACGATTATATAACGTAGTTATAGTTATTGTTATATTTGGAGCCGGTGTGTATGTCGTACATCATATGACATCACATCACATACACAAAATTTGATTAAAGACAGAAAGAAATTCTGCCCCAAATCGCACCCTAACTGTAAGCCGTTTAGGAGTTCCGTCAATACATAGTATAAAACAAAGGTCCTTTCTCTGTCCTCTGTGTAAAACTACGCAACGGATTTTGATGCAGTTTTTTTTAATAGATAGTGTAATTCAAGGGGAAGATTTGTGTATATAATAAATGAACAATATAGTAAAGAAACACTGACAATTTTAGAAGTTTGCAATGTGATGTCGTAAATAAACAAATTCTTTAGTATATTTAGTATCAGTATTGCACCCGAGAGAAGTCGGGGCGGGTCGCTAGTTGATTATAATATTCGATTATGACAATTACATGAACATAACCACGTTCCGGAAGGTGATTCAAATATCCAAGTAACCCATAAATAAAAGATTCGACCGAGTATTGCTAACGTGCTCCTCAGAATTGTTCCGTTCCCTCCCGTTCCCTTAATTTATCATGGATCCTGTGCTCAGAACCTTACCAAACTTTCATCAAACTACCCTTAAAGTATATCCTTTATAATAAAAAAAGAATCATCAAAATTGGTTAACGTGATTTTGAGTTATTCACCTATTTGTCGCGCATATACATAATGCAAATTTAAGACTTATGTCGTTTTCATACGGATACCATCATCGGAAAAAAAATGGGACCCCACGGGAAGCACTACCTTTCAAACAAAAAAAAATTTATCAAAATCGGTCCACCAAGTAACAAGTTATGAGGTAATAAACATAATTAAAAAAAAAAATACAGACGAATTGATAACCTCCTCCTTTTTGAAGTCGGTTGAAAAAGGGCTATTTTGATATTACAAACAGGCACTCCCATTTTATTGTATGTATAGATTAATTATGTATTAAGGTAATTTGGTGGTATTAAGTTGGAATTAAATCGTTGGTGGGCGGTACCAGAGTGGTGGCATACGCAAGGAGTATTTGAACATTGCAGCGCGGTTCTATTATTAATTTATTTATACTTCCAAAATAAATGTAGTTTAAGCTACCCTTCTCTATAAGATGTCTGTCACTGAAAGTCCCGATAAAATCGGTGCAGCTGTTCCAGAGATAGCCGTAACAAACAGACAGACAAATATAGTAAAATAATTAAGATGTACACACATATGAATTTAGTACGAAGCGGAAGAACAGACACTCCAATTTTATTGTATTTAAAGATGGTATGACTTTGATTAAAAAATAATATGTGTATTGTATGATAATATAGAGCTGAGATGGCCCAGTGGTTAGAACGCGTGCATCTTAACCGATGATGGCGGGTTCAAACACAGGCAAGCAGCACTATATATATGTGCTTAATTTGTTTTTATAATTAATCTCGTGCTCGGCTTTGAAGGAAAACATTGTGAGGAAACCTGCATGTGTCTAATTCCATCGAAATTCTGCCACATGTGCATTCCACCAACCCACATTGGAACAGCGTGGTGGAATATGTTCCAAACCCTCTCCTTAGTGGAAGAGGAGGCCTTATCTCAGCAGTTGGAAATATATAGGCTGTTACTTTACTTTACTTTTATGATAATATTTTATATGTAAACAAGCCACCCGACCCGGCTTCGCACGGGTGCAATGCTAACATTAAAAAAGTTTTTATTTACGACATCACTGTCAAAACTCTAAAGTGATCAGTGTTTCTCTATTATATTGTACATGTATTATGATATATAATTCTGCAAACAATTTTAACTTTGCCGTTTCGTAAATTCAAATCGTTTGTAAAAAATACATTGTAAAAAGCATATTTATTCGATACAAGATTTTATAGATGATAAAAAGCGTGGTGTTGATACCTGTTGACTTCCCAGCAGGATATATTAATTTAAATAATTATATTTAACTAACATGACTTTGTATTTTTAAATGTTAAAACAAGAGTAACTACTGACTTCCTTGCCGGTTCTTCTCGGTAGAATCCACTTTCCGAACCGGTGGTAGCTTCTCTTAATTGTAAAATGATGATTCAAAAGTTCTTGTAAAAGTCTACTTGAATAAAGTTTATTTATATTTGATTTGATTTGATACATATAAACATTCCTCTTAAATCAATCTATTTATTAAAAAAACCGCATCAAAATTCGTTATGTAATTCTAAATAACTAAGCATACATAGGGATAGACAGCGGTAAGCGACTTTGTCTTACACTTAAAGGGTAGGTAAGCGATATTCGCAAGCGTCTCACAACTGGCGGCCATATTGTTAACAGCTGGTGCGCCAGCCTCGTTCAGTTAAGTGACTACGGTCTAAACTAAATTTGAGAAGATTTGTATAAGTACCTATAGGGTATAATAGGGTCTTTATTTGGTCGTATATACAATTGCTGCCCTATTACTATCATCAGACTTGAGATACATCATACACGTGCCAACAACAACAATACAACAACAGGTGTATTAAAACCTTTCTTCAACAACAACAACAACAGCCTGTAAATTTTCCACTGCTGGGCTAAGGCCTGTTCTCCCTTTGAGGAGAAGGTTTAGAACATATTCCACCACGGTGTTCCAATTCGCGTTGGTGGAATACACATGTTTCAGAACTTCGATGAAATTAGACACATGCAGGTTTCCTCACGATTTTTGGCTTCACCGCTGAGCACGAGATGAATTAAAAACACAAATTAAGCATATGAATATTCATGTGATACCTGGGTTTGAACCCGCAACTACCGGTTAACATACACGCGTTCTAACTACTGGGCCATCTCGGCTCTCAAGTTAAGGTCTAGAAAGATGCAGTGTTATTGAAATCGTTAACCCGTCTGGTGCAGTTTTCTCGAAGCGCCGAGAAAAACAAAAGAATGTATAATCGCGATAAATATTTAGTATGACTAGAATTGTGTTCGAATGAGATTCGTTCAATTTTTTTTCTTGCTTTATTGTCTAAGTACTTTTTTATGACGTAACGTTCATTCCTTGTTTATATAAATAAATTTGCATTGTATGTAATAGGTCGCACGTTCAAATCTGACTTCTTGAGTTATTCCCACACTGGCAAAAACTGGAAGCAATAGCCAGCAAATTTCCCACTGCCGGGCTAAGTCCTCTTCTGCCGTTGAAGAATATGTTTGAAGTTTATTACGTCGTTTCAATAAACAATTGTGTAAGGCCCTACCACCAATATATTGCATAAAATTTTGTTAACACTAAATAATAATATGGCAGACAAAAAAATATTGGCTAATTGTAGTTCCTTAAAGTTTGATAATCTCCAATAAACATCATAAATAATAAATTAACGTACTAAATTACTACTTCATAAGATAAACAAAATTCAACCTTCGGATTATCACAATAAGGTATAAAATTAATTAAACAAAAATAAACATAAATTTCGGCGTGTTTTTGTTTTCGTCTCCCTAGAACTTCTAATAACAAACAACACTATACTTAGAATCCAAAGGTGATAAGTTAGATAGTGATATGCGATATTGACTATAATTATTATGACAATTAAATCAAATACGCATCATAATAGCGTAACACTGTAAATCAGTTACTGACATTTTATATTCGTGTATCTTTGGTGTAGGCGACATCGCTGCCTGATACGAATTCACGGTCTCCTCAATAGTTGTGACTCATATTTTTACGTAATTATTAAGGATTTAAAGGGAATAGTTTTATTATGAAAATCAAGATGGCCGAACAGTTACAATGTTTGCATATCAATGTGGTAGGGCTTTGTGCTTGCCCGCCTGGGTAGGTACCACCCACTCATCAGTTATTCCGGATTAAAGGGTGAGTGAGCCAGTGTAACTACAGGCTCAAGGGACATGACATCTTAGTTCCCAAGGTTGGTGGCACATTGACGGTGTAAGGAATAGTTAATATTTTTTAGAGCGTCATTGTATATGGGTGATGGTGACCACTTACCATCACGATATACATAATTGAGTTCGTCATGTGTAACGTACTATATATATATATATCTGTTATTAAAGAACATATAGAAAAAACGGGTATGCCCCACCTTTTAGTAATAATAATATCTGGTTTTCAGGCTAAATTGTGGGTATTTGATACGAGCAGATACCGGATACAGAAATAAAAGGCGCAATGCACCAAACCCGGATTCGATAGTCTATAGCCCAACGGTTTATAGTCACGTAATGTTAGAGTCGGTTCCATCCTGACTATGGGATATTATTTTTATCATTAAGCCATATTAAATATTAAAATATACTATATACACAAGCAATGTACCGGGTTTGTAGATTCTAGAACTGTCAAGAAACTCAGTCATTACTCTTTTCAAACGTTTAAAATGCAATGTTATTTTGATCATCATCATTAGCCCATGTTTATCACTGCTGGACATAGGCCTCTTCCAATGCACGCCACTGTGGTATTTCTGCGGCTAATAGCATCCAGTTCTTAGACACAGTATGCAGGTTTCCTCAAGATGTTTTCGCGAATGTTGAGATGAATTATAAACACAAATTAAGCACATGAAAATTCGTTGGTGCTCGTCTGGGTTTCATTCCTTGTGTAAGCATCTATTTTATTATTTGACAAAATTTTTTCATGTTCTGCATTCAATGTAATTTCCTCGAAATTTGTTAATATCATTATTTAAATAGAACGGAGGCTTTGGTTCTGCTTAAATAAAATAAATAAACGTGGCTATCAAGGAACGAATACCGTAGTACAACACAACTTAAATGTAGCATCGGCAAAATTCGTAAAACCGATCACATCCGAATTGAGTACGCTATCCCAAATTACCAATATTTAGTTCTTATGTGAATATGATTTTTACACAAACGTAATAACTTGTAATATCATGTGACCTGATATATTTGTCAATTTGATACGTCGAATTACATGCACTTGCTGTCAAAATAGCATCGAATAGCGCGATAGGGAGCTGTTTCTATCGGTTGTGTGAATCAGCAGTAACCGGTGTTATTGATTTTGCCGATACTACATCTAAGTTGTGTCGTACTATACCTGGAACGTCGAAATTGAAAATTTGAGGAATACATATCACATTTTAAAAAGGTCACATAAAACGTACGGTACTTTACTGTAGAGCAAAAGCGAATACGAATTCTTGATTCTGGGAAATGGTGCGTATTTTTGTTGATACTACATTTTTGTGCACCAATGTCACATGCGATGGGGAAAATATGTTATGATGGAAATTGAACGATACGATCCAGATTTTATTTATTTATTAAGGCATAAGAGAGCGTTCAAGTATTACGTAACGCAATTTTTGAAGATTTGACTCCCCCATTTTTTTATTTATAAAAATAAAAATGTTACGTAACTTGTTTTAAGAAAAATACACCCAGTAACGCATCATAACGTTTTACGAGAGTCCCCCTCCCCAAAATTGCGTTACGTAATACTTGAACGACCCCTAATCGCAGGAAAACTTGTTTACCCATGATTTGGAATAATCTTGAGGCAGGTTGTTGATTAGTCAAACAACGACAACCTGTAATTTTACCCACTGCTGGGCTAAGGCCTCCTCTTCCTTTAAGGAGTAGGTTTTGGAACATTTTCCACCACGCAGTTCCAATGCGGGTTGGTGGAATACACATGTGGCAGAAATTCGATAAAAATTGTCATATTCAGGTTTTCTCACGATGTTTTCCACAAATTAAGCTCATGAATATTCCGTGATTGAATGGGTTTGAACTCGCAATCAACCTCTGGGCCATATCGGCTCTTTGTTCATTGATCAATTATTAATAATTCAATAATTAAAGTGACAGAGTTCCATCTGCCTTTTATTTTATAATTTGTGGTTGAAATACTAAAATGAGAATAGCGAAAGGTAATACACAGGCTCCATGTAAACATTCAATTATTCCTATTCCCAGAGCCATTTCTGCTTCTATTTAATTGTATAATGAAGATTTGTAAGGCATCATACTTTATTCATTGCCTCGAGGCTTCCCAGTCTAGTTATATCACTGAACAACACATCCGCTATAATGAAGTCATTTTCATACATCCTGTATATAGAGTACGCTGTAACGAGATTAGCTAATTGGAACACGCTGTGTTCGTGCGTTATCCCGATTTAATTTCTCATATTCATGTAAACGAGAATATGTTTATTGGTATAATCTATTCCATTGGAAGGGTATGGAAATCGACTTTGACCTTGAATTGATATCATTGGTCGATTTAAAATGGTATTCCATATGGATTCGAGAAATAATGGCGTTTTTAATGTTGGACATTTTATTATTGGAACTTTACACGTAAAAATAAAATACTTATGATGAATGAGGTGGAATTTTAATGTACGCGTCGTAAGATTTTTTTTAAGGGCAAGCGAACAGGAGCATCCTTTTTCCATGGACATCTGCAACGTCATTTTGCAGGTGCGTTGCGGCTTTTAAGGAAGGAGTACGCTCTTTTCTTGATTGTTCCAAGTCGTATCGGTCCGGAAAAACCCTTAGAGTAGTTGGGCGAACCAATAAATGTCTTAAAAATCGCGCTGTTGTGGATTCTCGGACATCGAGGCGGTGCGGATGTATCTTCGAGATTAATCTGATCAATTCCTCAGAACATTCTCCAGGAAAAAATCGGTAGAAGAAAGAAAATTTTTAAATGATCCATCTAACATCTATAACAAAGCCAAAGGATCAAGCAAAGTAAGGCCTTGATCGTCGATAATTCGAGTCGCTCTGCGTTGGATACGGTCAAGTTAAAGGCTAGCTCCTTTTTGAAAGTGACTACCATCGCCCATGGACATCTGCAACACTAGGGTGCTTGCAGGTGCGCTGCCGTCCTTTAAGAAAGGAGTACGCTCTTTTCTTGAAGGTTCCCATCTTGTATCGGTTCGGAAAAATCGACGGGGAAAGCCGGTTCCACAAAGTGGTTGTGCGAGGCAGAAAATGTCTAATAAATCACACTGTTGTGGATTTTCGGACAACCAGGTGGAACTTCGAATTTCCGAAGGTGAAATTCAGCAGCCGGGATTAATCCGAACAATTCCTCGGAACATTCCCCGTGAAAAATTGTGTTAATAAGATGTAATGTTTTTTATGCCTATAATAAATGCACTCATCCTTCAAACCGAAAAACAACAGTTATCACTGCTACTTGGCAGTAGAATATCTGATAAGTGATACCCCTGGTACGCTTGAACAAAATCCACCCAGTAGATACCTGTTAATCAAGAACTGCATAATATATCAACGTTATTATCAATATGGGATCCGTGTAAATCTAGAATATGTTTGTATATGCTCTTGTTATTGTAATAATATAATTACCTATTGTTGTCGCTACGCTATTAATAGGTCTAGCTAACTACTGACTTGGCTATTCAGCGCTGGATGTCTAAATAGACAATGCAAACGCATATTATATATGTACGTTGATTGATATAGCTTTAAGGCTGTAGATCTATAGGTATAATCTTGAGTCACTATACTTTTTTAAATTACTTTTCTTTTATGCTAGTATTTGTAATGTATGTAGGAAGAATTGCCACACCACATTGGCAATGGCCATTGGCTATTGGTATTGCTCAAAGATAGGCCTGATAGGGTTCTCGAGTGACGACCACGGACCGGAAGACGTAGCGTAGGTAGGTGCTTTACAAGATGATCCAACGACCTGGTGAAGGTCATGGGAAGCCACTGGTTGTGGGCTGCACAAGACTCGTCTCTGTGGCGATCTTTGGGAGATACCTATGTCCAGCTGTGGACGTCCTATGCTTTAACTACATCAAAGAAAAAGTTTCGGTACAATACTTCATAATTAAATGAAGAAAACTTTTGACGTACTGCTGGCAGTTGTATTCGCATTTTTCGCCTAACTTTAATGTTCCGTGATCTCTATCTGCCTTTTATTCGTAATTCTTAGCATAATACAACTACATATAAGTGTAATTTCGTCGAAATTTATGAAAAATGAAAACGATTTTCAAAAGAAGTGGAACGACACTAACGACAGTAACTCTGTCTGTGTGTCGCTCTTTCTTCTTTATATGAGACAACATCACATACATTACTCTGATCCCAATGTAAGTAGGTAAAGCACTTGTGTTATGGGAAATCAGAAGTAACGAAGGTACCACAAACACCCAGACCCAAGACAACATAGAAAACTTGTGGTAATCTACATCGACTCGGCCGGGAATCGAACCCGGGACCTCAGAGTGGCGTACCCATGAAAACCGGTGTACATACCACTCGACCACGGAGGTCGTCGTGTAGTATGATGCAAACTTGTACTCCGAGAAGAAGAAAGAAAGAGAAGTAAGAACATAGGCTACTTTTTTGCCTAACAACTGACAACCAACCGCTGAAACGCTAGCGAAACCGTGGGCGACAACAAGTATGGCGATAATAAGAATTGTTTTACGAGTTCACGATAAAACCTACTTAGCAGTAATAATCGTTTTTTAACGAACACGTATGTTCCCAATACTAAATAGCTTCCCTGAAACATTAAATGACGTCATGTACTTTTTATGATATATGTTGGCGGACGAGAGCATATGGGCCTTATGGAATGTGGTCACCATCACTGATAGACAATGACGCTGTAAGAAATATTAACTATTCATTACATCGTCAATGCGCCACCAACCTTGGGAAGTAAGATGTTATGTCCCTTGTGCCTGTAGTTACGCTGGCTCACTCACCCTTCAAACCGGAACACAACAATACTGAGTACTGTTATTTGGCGGTAGAATAATTGAAAAATGTAATGTAATGTAATGTACAACTTAAACGTTTGCATGTGTTAATGTTTAACACACCACTGATCGTATTTGGATGAGATTTAGGTCTATTGGCAAATTGACCCCTTCATTAAGTCACTAATAACTGTCGACAAATCAAAATCAAAATATGGTATACTCCTTTCAAGTAGGCTTTTACAAGCACTTTTGAATCGTCATTTAACAAACTATATTAAATGAACCTACCATGTGTTCGTAATGCACATCTACCGGGAAGCTGGAAGAGACACAGTAATTGCTCTTTTTCAACATTTAAAAATATAAAGTCATGTTAGTTAAATACAATTATATCTTTGTATATAATACAGCCTGTGTAGTAGTCCACCAGTAACCTAATCAAATTCCTTTATTTGATATATACAAAAAGCATTACACATACTTATTGAGTCAAATTAAACACTACCACCGGTTCAGAAATTAAAGTATTCTGACACTCACTGAAAGTCCTACCACTAAAAACATAAACATGTAGTTTTTTTGTAGGTTACCATCCTATCTAACTAGTGCTACTTTATAAGTGGTAGAATTATGATTTCAATTTGACGTATTTGTATCTCTATATATGTTAAATAAAAATCGACTTGTCAACGTGTTCTTCTTAATCTAACATTCGAAGAGAATGTGACAGTTTATTTAAACACGTTCGTCCAATACGCGATGGTGAACACACATGTGGAAGATTAATAAGTTTACCGCGAAGTTCCCACTATTGAGCATGAGATGAATTATAAACACATGAAAATTCAGTGCTGCTAGGTTTCGAACCAATAATATTCTGTTACGCTGAAATGGCCCAGTGGTTAGAACGCGTGCATCTTAACCGATGATTTCAGGTTCAAACCCAAGCAAGCACCACTATATATGTGCTTAAAATTTAAGCTTATAATTCATCTCGTGATTGGTGGTGAAGGAAAACATCGTGAGGAAACTTTCATTTGTCTATGTTCATCGATATTCTGCCACATGTATATTCCACCAACCCGCATTGGAACAGCGTTGTGGAATATGTTCCAAACTCTCTGCTTAATGGGAGAGGAGGCCTTAGCCCAGCATTGGGAAATTTACAGGCTGTTACTGTACTGTACAGTAACATTCTGTTAAAATTTACGATTTACATTTAGGCTCTATATATCTCTTCCTTAATTTAAATAATAAAAAAAGGAATCTCAAAACTTGATACGACTATGAGTAGGTACCCAACTTCCCTCTTACCTCCCTTACACCCTCTCGTACTCCAAAAGGTCGATAAATCCTTCACGACCGGAAAGAGCCAATTTCCAGACTTCGAGCTGTTATTGAGAATTCCTCGACATAAAATGCCATTTACTCTGTAATAGCCCTTCCTGGGGTTTGAACACGTGTCCTTGGAATCCACGGCCTAACTATTAGACCTAATAAATCAGGTTTAATAGATATCTATTTCTTGTAAATGATATTTAACTACCTGATAGCAATTGCTTGAAAATCAGCGTTGCATTCGTTTACACTTTACACTTAATAGCTGTAATTTCAAAACCTACGTGTAATTTATTTACCCTCACGTTTTACCAATGTCAAAATAATCTTTATTCAAGTGGGCTTTTACAAGCACTTTTTAATCGTCATTTTACAATTAAGTGAAGCTACCACCGGTTCGGTAAGTAGATTCTACCGAAAAGAACTGACTAGAAACTCAGTAGTTACTCTTTTTCAACATTTAAAAAACATACCTACAAAGTCATGTTAGTTAATACAATTATTAAAATTAATATATCCTGCCTGGAAGTCAACAGGTATTAATTCCACGCTTTTTTATCATCTATTAATAGATATGTGCTTCCCCAAAACTCAAATCTCCATTCCATAATATAACAGATACACCCTGTAATTTTCCCACTGCCTGCCACCAACGACTTAATATACCAAAACAGCCCAATACAGAATTAATAATTTCTAGTAAAATCAGCCAACTATACAATATTTTTTTAGTTGAATTCAAATGCGCGCGAAGTCACTGGGAAAGCTAGTATGGAAATTATTATCATTTATCATTCAAGATAATTAAATTTGCTATATATATTTGTATGTAATTTCATACGTATTTTTTTAATTTAGATATAATATGATATCAGTATTTACCCTTTTGTTTATAAATAAAGGCGAACGTGAAGGTTCCCCCGTGGGATAGACCTTAGGCTATCAACACGCTTGTCAATACATATAATAAAATTGGAGTGTCTGTTTGTAATACTATAAATAAAATTTTAACAAAAAGAAAAACCAACTTCAAACAAAACACTATTTTAAAACAAATGAATATGCACGAAAAAGTAATAAAAATAATTGCGTATTCAACATATTTTTTAGAGTCTTCCTAAGTTAAATGAAATGAAAAATATTAGACTACTTAAAAGTCGATTAACGATTATATTATGTAGTTATAGTTATTGGTATATTTGGAGCCGGTGTCAGCCACGGTGCCCTTGTCCCAACAACCAAAAGAAAGAAGCGATACGAGCCCCTTGATTGATCCAGTATACTATTGTATAAAAGGTAATTTGTAAAAAACATATTTGTTAAAGTATTCTCGTATTGTTTTTTGATAGATATACTGTAGGGTTTTATTGGCTGACACCGACTCCAAATATAACAATAATTATAACTACATGATATAATCGTTAATCGACTTTTAAGTAGTCTAATATTTTTCATTTCATTTAACTTAGGAAGACTCTAAAAAATATGTTGAATACGCAATTATTTTTATTACTTTTTCGTGCATATTCATTTGTTTTAAAATAGTGTTTTGTTTGAAGTCGGTTTTTCTTTTTGTTAAAATTTTATTTATTTTTTGATTTTAAGTGAAGCTGATGTTGACTAACTATTTTTTTTGAAAATGGATAGATTAAGCGTTCCGTTTATATGAGTCAGAAACTACTTGGAGGACAATTTCAAAGGAAACTTGCGAATAAAGCAAAAATAGACTTTCGAAAATGCGGATTTAATACGTCACACGGCGTAAACTACAAGGATCCCTCGAAAGAGCTGTAATCGAACTCAGCAAAAAAACTTTGAAAAAGACCAACTATATCTCGTACATCATATGACATCACATCACATACACAAAATTTGATTAAAGATAGTAAGAAATTCTGCCCCATATCGCACCCTAACTGCGAGCCGTATAGGAGTTCCATCACTACATAGTATAAAACAAAGTCGCTGTCTCTGTCCCTATATCTTTAAATCTACGCAACGGATTTTGATGCGGTTTTTTTTAAAAGATAGTGTGATTCAAGGGGAAGGTTTGTGTATATAATACATGAACAATATAGTAAAGAAACACTGCTAATTTTAGAAGTTTGCGATGTGATGTCGTAAATAAACAAATTCTGTAGTATATTTAGTATCAGTATTGCACCCGTGCGAAGCCGGGGTGGGTAGCTAGTTGATTATAATATTCGACTATGATAATTACATAAACATAACCACATTACGGAAGGTGACTCAAATGTCCAAATAACCTATAAATAAAAGATTCGACCGAGTATCGCTAACGTGCTCCTCAGAATTGTTCCGTTCCCTTTCGTTCCGTTACTTTGTCATGGATCCTGTGCTCAGAACCTTACCAAACTTTCACCAAATTACCCTTGAAGTATATATTTTATAATAAAAAAAGAATTATCAAAATTGGTTAACGTGATTTTCAGTTATTCACCTATTTGTCGCGCATATGCATAATGCAAATTTAAGACTTATGTCGTTTTCACATGGATACCAACATCGGAAAAAAAAATAAAAAAAATGGGACCCCACGGGAAGCACTACCTTTCAAACAAAAAAAAATTATCAAAATCGGTCCACCCAGTGAAAAGTTATGAGGTAACAAACATAAAAAAAAAAAAATAAAAAAAAAAAATAAAAAAATATACAGACGAATTGATAACCTCCTCCTTTTGGAAGTCGGTTGAAAAGAGCCCTTTTTTACTCAATGTATGTATACACGGTATATGTACCAAAATAACATTTTTTACAATTTTTGTCGGTCTGTTTGTTCCGGCTAATCTCTGGAACAGCTGGACCGATTTTGACGGGACTTCCACTGGCAGATAACTGATATAATAAGGAGTAACTTAGGCTACAATATTATATATTGGTAATAAGGTCGCGGGCACAGCTAGTATGTGAATAAACAACGTAATATTATATAACAAACTCAATTTTTCCTCCACGGTTTTGTCATGTCGGATTCGTTTAATTTTTGTTGAAATATTTTCCCTCCCGGAGTTAAATTTAACCGGAAGGCCGATAAAGCCGAACGTCCATCACATGACGAATTGGCCTCTGCTAATTTTAGCAATTTAATCTTGTGGATTTTTTTCATTGATTAATTGCCTTTAATATGAATAAAAAGAAACATCAGAATACTTAGTATTATTGTGATATAACCGAGATGGCCCAGTAGTTAGAACGCGTGCATCTTAACCGATGGTTGCGGGTTCAAACCCAGGCAAGCACTATCGAATATTCATGTGCTTAATTTGTCTTTATAATTCATCTCGAGCTTGGCGGTATAGTGAAAAAATGGTAAGGACACTTGCATGTGTCTAATTTCAATGAAATTCTGCCACGTGTGAATTCAAATGCTCTTAGCCTTCTCCTTAAAGGGAAAGAAGGAGGAAATTATTTTATGTGTTATTATCACTCGCTTTTTAAGTTTTGAGAAACAAATTAGCACATGAATATTCAGTGATGCTTACCTGGGTTTGAACCCGCATTCATTGGTTATGTACGCGTTCTAACCACTGAACCAAATATAATATATATATAAGAAGATATATTGCTGGTAATAATTAAGCATTATAATAATAAGATGAGCCAGTGGACGACCGGTCTTAACTCGAATTAATGTAATGTCAGAATCCAACAGTAAATAGCCACATTGGATTTTTTCATTTCCGTCTAAATTTAATATTTGTATAAAAAGTTTAGTACTCGTACACATACGTAGATATACTACCAGCTGTAAATATATTATAAATATGAGAAGCTTTCATTTAGCTTTTAGCTGATGGAAAACTTCCTCTATAAGACGACGCCTGTAATCTGCTTTATAGTTGCAGATGCGGTAAGGGTATTGAATATTTATTTAATAATATAGTCTAATAAGTAATCTATGTTAATATTATAAATGTGAAAGTAACTCAATCTGTCTGTCTGTCGTTCTTTCACGACCAAACTGCTGAACCGAATTTCATGATATTTGGTTTGAAGCAAACTTAAACTCTAAGCATGGACAAAGCCTACTTTTTTCCTGACACATGACAATCAACACCCTAAAATACGAACGAAGTCGAAAGCGACTACTAGTGTTTCATTTTATTTTATTTTTATTAGGACAACCAACAGTAAATACAATAACTCGATTTTTTTTCTATACTTAAGATTTAATACTTTTGAGATTGAATTCTTTTGATTTGTAATATCTATATAAAGAACACACCGTTTACCGTAGGTTATAAATGTTATACAACAACAGCCTGCAAATTCCCACTGCTGGGCTAAAGGCCTCCTCTCCCTTTTGAGGAGAAAGTTTGGAACATATTCCACCACGCTGTTCAAATGCGGGTTGGTGGAATACACATGTGGCAGAATTTCTATGAAATTTGTCACATGCAGGTTTCCTCACGGTGTTTTCCTTCACCGCTGAGTACGAGATGAATTATAAAGACAAATTAAGCACATGAATCAGTGGTGCTTGCCTGGGTTCGAACCCGTAATCATCGGTTAAGATGCACGCGTTCTCACCACTGGGCCATCTCGAAAATTGTTATAGTTAATCGTAAATAAGGCATCCAAATGTGTTCCCTGTTAACATTAAGTCATTGTTGGTAATAAAGTATTTTTCATTTTCATTTTTTTTTTCAATATCACATGAAAAATAAATAACCTTTAAAAATTATCAAAGTAAAAGTTCTACTATTTACAGGTAGTCTCATCGTACATATTATGGAAAATATAAATTAAACATTATTTTAACTAAAATGATATAATAGAAAATAAAAACATACATTAAAATATACCATTAAAATTAAAATTGAACACAAATGAAATTCTTTACTTTTTGAATTGAATAGAGGCTGACTATCATAACATATGTCTAAATCATTTACTTTTATACTGATCGTGAAGTATAACAACGATAATCTCGTTATAATGGAATTCTTACCTATGTAGTTGCTATAACAGAAATGGCTCATTTTACGAGAATTAACGTGAGGGAAGTTTAAATAGAATTTTGATAAATTTTCCGGACATTATTATTTTCAAATCACATTGACAATAAAAATATAAACATAAGTTATATTATAAATTATGGTATTTTTATATTCCTAGCGTTTTTACCACCATTCTACGCAATCATGATTTATACAGTAAAAATTTTAAATTCTTATTTGTATATAGTTAAGTGGGAATGTTCATTTTTTTTATGTAAATAAAGAGAAAATTATACACTATAGTATGCATATATAATGTAATATTCTAGCAGTAATATAACATTTCAAATTGGTTCATTACGTTACGATTACTCCCTACATAAAAACAAGAAACCGAGTTGGCCAGTGGTTAGAACGCGTCTTACCCAATGATGGATTCAAAATCAGGCAAGCAGAACTGAGTGTTTTTATATATTTATTTATTTGAAACACAATCTGCATATTCACAAAAACACTTATGTAATAAAAGTACACGGATTGCAGTATGGTACACCACTACAGACATTTACAGCACTGTTGAATTAAATAAAAAGTAATAATATTAAAACGTAAATATTATTAAAAACTTATATAATATTCAAAATTTAAGCTACAACAAACATAGACAAATACGGTTTAAGGC
Organism: Vanessa cardui; assembly: GCF_905220365.1. Classification (NCBI taxonomy): domain Eukaryota; kingdom Metazoa; phylum Arthropoda; class Insecta; order Lepidoptera; family Nymphalidae; genus Vanessa; species Vanessa cardui. The sequence goes on from NC_061151.1 coordinate 5,549,129, forward strand.
TGCACAAATACAATATAGGCAATACAAACAAAATAAATAATAATAAGCCTCTAAATATAAATTTTAAAAATAAAAGTATAATAATAAGTGTAATATTCTCTGTAATACTCACGTACACTAACGATTTCTCAAAACTAAATAAATTTTGGTGATGGAGGTCGATCATCAGCGGCGGCCTTACTCATTGCGAGGCTCCGAGCGATAGGTCTTTACGAGGCCCTTTGTCCTACGAAAAACTAAAAAGTACCTACCTATGTGATGCGAAAGTTGGTCTGGTTGTTTGATAGGTAATAATTTTGTTTGGTAAGAAATGCTAATAAAGTTGTCAAAATAAATAAATGTTGAGTTTTAAAATATTTTACAAATGTTTGCGGCTTTCACTAAGACTAAAATCTTCAATTAGAGCACAATAATCTAACGAATGAGCTACGTCATTTTCGATAGACAGAATAGCAAGAGCTGGAAGTCGATCTTGTGTCGTTGAATTTCTTAAATATGTTTTAATAATTTTGAGCCTCGAAAAACTCCTTTCAGCAGACGCAACCGTAACAGGAGTAGTGGCAATGATTGTCAGAACTATTTCGATAGTGGGGTAAACTTCAGTTTACATTATTATTTGTTTTCTATTATGTATTTCAGCACCGATATAATGTCATCGTTTCCTTCATACACAAAATTAGGATCAAAATCAAAATAAATAAGAATATAGTAAAAAAAAATGTTTATTGGTTGGACGCGAGGCGAGGCCCCTTCAAGCGCGAGGCCCCGGGCGATTGCCCTGTTCGCCACCCCCTAAGGCCGCCACTGGGTCGATGTCAAATCTTTTTTTATGGAATTGTAATTTCTGATGCATCGAATAATAGTTGAAAATATTCCTGTATTCGTACAGTGTCTTGGTTTTCATGTGCTTAATTTGTATTTATAATTTATCTCATCCCAGCAGTGAAGGAAAACATCGTGAGGAAACCTGCATGTCTAATTTTGACGAAATTTTGGCACTGTACATCAAATAACCAGCATATCACTGATATATTAATAAATAAGTATGGGCTATATCTATCAATATGGGCCAATATATATCGGCAAAGGTGGCCACTTACCATTCGTTGGTCCATCTGGCCGTCTGCCGTACATTTACAAATGAAAAATGTTACATAAATAGAAGTAGCGAATGTTGAAGGGTTAAAATCTCGACCCTGACCCTTCAGGGGTTGTATTCACTCTCAGCCCTTAAATAAAAATGTGAATATTTTATTGAAGAGCTTTTTGATGTATACAAGAAATCAGCACTCGAGCTTTGGAGCTTTTCCCACCTAATGCTCGAATAAGACTTGGTGGTTTCGAATTGTTTTATTTTATTTATGTATATTGACAAATATTATCGACCCATTTGGCAGTATTCAATGATGGTAAGTTTACCACTAATAATTGACTTTAATGCTCTCAGAAATACTAACTATTCTCTACCCTTGTTCCTGTATACTGACTCACTCAAATCATACCGATACACAATTGAATTGATTAAATTAAATTAAATAATAAATAACTTTGTTAAACTTCTAGATTTTTATTGATTGACACATTTTTGTTACAATCCACAAACAGAAAACGATGACAAAGATTGCACAAATTTTGCGTGATATTTTCTTATAGCAATACTAGATGGCGCTACGTGTATAACTAACATATCTATTTATAAGATTATATACCTTATCTTATTACAACACTATTATTAGCTATACCTATCGCGATTGCAATACAATCAAAGTTTTTAAAGCTTATGCCATTATCACGTGCGAAAGAGAAGACACGATGCAGATTGAACGGTACGGAAGAGAGAGAAAAGTACTTTTGATAGGACACCGACTTGACATAACAACAACAACAACAGCATGAAAATTTCTTACTGCTAGGCTAAGGCCTCTCCCTATGAGGAGAAGGTTTGGAACATATTCCACTACGCTGTTCCAATGCGGATTGGTGACACATGCAGGTTTCATAACGATGTTTTCCTTCACCGCCGAACACGACATGAATTATAAACACAAATTAAGCACATGAATATTCAGCGGTGCTTGCCAGCTTTGAACCCGCAATCATCGATTAAGATGCACGCGTTCTAACCACTGGGCCATCTCGGCTCTTCAACTTCTTTTGACTTCACACTGACAGATGTCAAAATGTCACAGAGTAAGATTGAACAGCCAAGGAATAATTAATTGAACTGATACTATTTATATACTTGTAAAGTTCTTTTTTTACTCTATATATTTATCACGTACCAAAACTACACATTCTCTATTCCAACTATAAGAGTTAGTAAAGCCACATAAAGAACAATTGACAGGAAATTGACGCTTGAATAATGAAAATCACTATGGGTTTGCGAAAAAAAGGCACTTTAAATATCGACGAAACTGTCCTCGGAATCTTGCAAGTAAATAGTTACCTAAAACAGTTATGCGTTATGAATAATATCTGTTGATTGGAAAAAGTCATACTAACTGAGATTCTTCTGCACAATTTAATAACAATTTATTGCCCAAAAATGTTACAAATTTACAAGATAATGTAGACCAAAAACCAATATCGTTATAAAATGAATGAAGCATCTAAAGCCTAACTAGAATACATTTATTACCCTTATTTCAGCTACAACCGCCAAAGTTATATTGCTCAATCTCCCCTGAACACAACCTGTACATATGACCTTTCGAACGACAATGCAATACCATAATGGTGCGTTAAAATTCAAAAAGGCGTATCGATTTTCAAATAAGACCAAAGAAACTTCGACTTACTTATAAAACTTTAACTCATTATGCGGTGACAAAGTTTCCTTCAGAACCTAATGTCATATTTTAACACGTTTTATGACGGGAAGTGAGTACGATCGAAATTGAATTGTATTTCAAAGGCATAAAGTTTAAAATTCACTGTATAAGCCACAAGGTCAAACGTGCCTTCAGGTTCGACTGCGAAATTTACGAGAAATCTTAATATCGTCACCTTATATTAACCTATGTTAAATTATTGAGGTGTGACGCTGGATATATTTGTGTTATAGGTATTTGTATTAATTAGTCGGGGTAATAAAAAGTTCGTCACCTTAAGATCTATTTTCACATGCTCAAAATGAGCGATGATCTGCTTTACCAAATCAGAATGACATATTGCGTCGCAATGATTTGATGCTTAGATTAAAAAGGTATTAAGAGCTTAAGACTTGATAAAGGAATGAATCTGAAAACTGACGAAGGTTTCCTTACTCTGACTGTACATACACGGTTATTGGTAATTCCCGTTAAGAGGTGATAGGGGTGACTATTTGCAATAATTAGAACACCCATATATATGTGCATAAGTGAAGAATTTTTCAATAATTAAGTTTTTTAGCTTTTTCCAAAACTTCTTCGCAGCAGGATAAATTACAAACATATATACAAGTGTATTTAACTAGCAAGACTGTATTTTTAAATGTTGAAAAAATAACTACTGAGTTCTTCTCGATAGAATCTACTTTCAGAACCGGTGGTAGCTTCACATAATATAGTTGTTAAATGACGATTCAAAAGTGCTCTTAAAAGTTTACTTGTATAAAGTATAATTTGATTTTGATTTTGCAACCTCAAAAATGTATTTAAAAAAAATTATCACCAAAGATAATTCTGCTTTCAAAGACTTCTTCCTGAATAACTTGAGCAGAAGTATAATGTTAAGGATGGAATCCTCCATTATGCAATGTAGACCAAACTTCCATTGTGTTACAGAAAGTCTTGAGACGAAGGTTGGTTCATCAAAAAATCTTGATCCTCCAAGTATTAGACGACATTGACTGGGAGTCTAAAGTAGAGTGAAAAGGTTAAAATTATTGGCACTAGTCACCCCTTTCACCTCCTAACGGGAATACATCAAATTACCAATAACCCTGTATATGTTACTAAAGATATAAAGAAGGGATTAATATCAAAGTGGTATGGATCAGAATTACGTGACAATATTTATGGCATCGATTCAAGGACGTGCAAATGGACAACCTGATGGTAATTGACTATGGTCAATAGTTTCTGGACTATGATATAGACGTTATAAACATATTTATGAAAAAAAAAGATGTCACAAAAGACAGATAAAAATCCCAGTATACACTACAAATTCAAAAAAGGCATATGCTAAGTAACAATTTGTTAAAGTCCCACTGGGCAGAAGCCTCTTCCGATTAAGGAAAAGGTTTGCAGTATAATCCACAGCATATGCTAATGCAAGTAAAAATACCCTATATGTATATTTTACTTCAAAATGAATTTATTCTTTTTTAAAAGAAACTATGCCAATACATTACACCAATGCCCCATCAACCTTGGGAGTTGAGATGTATAGTCCCTTGTGCAAGTAGTAACACTGGCTCACTCATACTACAAACCGGAATACAACTATACTAAGTATTCCTGCTTGTAGGTAGAATAGCTGATGAATGGGTGGTACTTACTCAAAAGCCCTACCAACTTCAACACAACTAAGATATAAAATTTCATCTCCATAGAATACGAGGAAGTCGATTTAACACAGCTCAAAAGGTTTGACCTTGAACTGTCAAAAACTACCAGTTAAATAAAAGTTTGAAACAAATGGTCTAAAATAATATGATGTTCTATATCCAACTAGCTGTAACGACCTTGTACGCGTTTGAATTGACCAAAAATAAGAATACAATTTAGCGTAAGTTATTCCTTATTATATCAGTTATCTGACAGTGAAAGTCCCGTCAAAATCTGTGCAGCTTTTCCAGAGATTAGCCGGAACAACAAGACAGACAAAAAATTGTAAAGAATGTTATTTTGGTATATGTACCGTGTATAAATACATATGCATTGAGTAAAAAAGGGTTATTTTAATGTTACAAACAGACACTCCAATTTTATTAAATATATAGATGATAATATCATTACAATAAATCTCTTCGAAAACTTTAAACGATTCAAGCAATTCACTTCTACGTAGTTTATCGTCAAAGTAAATATTAGGTTCGATAGAATGGGCTCCATTCGGAATCGGTCGTGCGTTCTACATACGTCTTGATTTGGGTGTGACAGTTTTATCCTATTCTTTGCGTTTCGTTAAATTCAGGTGGAAAAGTTATATTGACTTACATTTATATGATGTATTTGCCATACGAATCTTAGATATGATCAAAGTTTGTTTGAGAAAATGACATACTCATTAATACAAGGAACAAACACAATCTTGTTACACCTGTTACTCGACTGCATAGTCACTCTTTTGTAGGGCAATGTATACGGTTCTACAACAGAATCCCAGAAAGTGTTAAGAAATGCCTACGAGGCCAAATTTACAAAAAAATAAGATACGCTTGTGTGCGAAAGGTTACTATACAATTTGTGAGTTTATGATTTTAGCATACCTTGGGAATGAAACGATCGCCTGGCTGTTTCTATTCATATTCAATATATGTAATATATAATATAATGTATAATATATTTAACAAATTTAGCAAAAATGACCCGCTGTTTCTTTTACCGGTTTTTCAAACGGTATTTCTTTTTCCTAGCCAGTAATGTTTAATTTGATTATTAATAAGTATATGTAATGATATATTTATATAGAAATTTTAGATTGAGATGTCTAATGCTTGAAGTTAAAAGGAATCTGCATGTGGATGACAATCAGCCATGTATAGCTACTGACTTGAAGAGTAGACTTCTCTCTAAAAAGCAGTGGACCCCATTACCCAGTTACATACTAACAAGTGAATATTTTCCATACTTTATTTAATTAAGATTTATTAATTTTTTATCTCTTAAATATGGTGTAAAGATATTTCGAGAATTAAGTACTTAAAACTACATACTATAACAGTTGGTATTTCCAAACCTTTGGAATATGAGCTGAGATGGCCCAGTGGTTAGAACGCGTGCATCTTAACCTATGATTTGATTGTGTTTATAAATAATCACGTGCTCGGCGGTGAAGGAAAACATCGAACATTGGAACAGCATGGTAGAATATGTTCCAAAAACTCCTCCTCAATAGGAGAGGAGGCCTTAGCCCAGCAGTAGGAAATTTACGGGCTGTTACTTTACCTTACTACTTTGGAATATGATGACGATGACTTTCCGTTCGATTTCTACCCAGACCTAACGTGCATAACCCAGTGGTGCATACGTGTATTTTAATCCGCGATAGCAGATTTAAACCCAGACTAGAGCTAAAATCTTCTCACCTTTTAAGGAGAATTGGAGTTTACTCCATGCTATTCCAAATCTAGTTAAAGGATACACATGTGACACATGTAGGTTTCCTCACGATGTTTTCCATCACCACCCATTACAATATGAATTATAAACACAATTGAAGAATATGAAATTTGAACCCACAGAGATGGCCCAGTGGTTAGAATGCGTGCATCTTAACCAATGATTGCGGGTTCGAACCCAGGCAAGCACCGCTGATTCATGTGCTTTATTTGTCTTTATAATTCATCTCGTGCTCAGCGGTGAAGGAAAACATCGTGAGGAAACCTGCATGTGACAAATTTTATAGAAATTCTGCCACATGTGTATTCCACCAACCCGCATTGGAACAGCGTGGTGGAATATGTTCCAAAACACTCTTCAAAGGGAGAGGAGGCCTTTAGCTCAGCAGTGGGAATTTACAGGCTGTTGTTGTTGTTGTTAAACCCACAGTCATCCTTGAAGAAACACGCGTTGTAACCATTTAGCCATTACGGTTCCTAAAAGACAGTATTATTTGAAGTTAAGTTCAAATTAAGTTAAAGCTTCCAACACGAAGTTGCATCAATTTAATATTGTCTGAACAATTCTATTATAGAGCAAGAGTTCTGAGAATTCGTGGACGAAAGATCCAATAAATAATATTGACTCAGCCTGGGGTTTAAACCGAAGACTTCTGGATCTTCGACAAAATACAAAAAGCTGGCCTCTAACGAGTTCGTGGTCACGGGTAGACAGTCTACCCGTGACCACGAACGCTGTAAAGTGCTCGAAACGTCGGGATGTCAAAAATAATTAATATACGCGAATCAAATCCGTTATAACTAGTTTTATTTCAATGTGTAATAATAGCGAAAATTTAAGACAACATTATGTGAACCAGTACGGACTGGAAACATCAAATGAGTTTTTTTTTTAGGAATAGTTTGGCGGATGAGCATATGGGCCATCTGATGGTCACCATCACCCATAGACAATGACGCTGTAAGAAATATTAACTATTCCTTAAATCGTCAATGTGCAACCAACCTTGGGAACTAAGATGTTATGTCCCTTGTGCCTGTAGTTACACTGGTTCACTCACCCTTCAAACCGGAACACAACAATACTGCGTACTGTTATTTAGCGGTAGAATATCTGATGAGTGGGTGGTACCTACCCAGGCAGGCTTGCACAAAGCCCTACCATCAAGTAGTTGTCTTCCGTAACCGATTTCTGTAAATGTCACAAATGTATCAACGTATATTGTCAGGCTTAATCGTAAGGCTTATTTCGCGCTACTGGATAATTGAGCCGAGATGGCCTAGTGGTTAGAATGCGTGTATCTTAACCTAGAAAGAGTGTATCTTAATTTGAATTTCTATGTTCTTTATTTGTGTTTATAATTCATCTCGTGGTCGGTGGTGACGGAAAACATCGAGAGGTAACCTGCATGTGACTAATTTCAAGGAAATGTGTATCCACCAACCGGCAATGGAGCAGCGCAGGCCTTTAAGGCTTGGAGTATATTTCATACTCCAAGTATATTTCATACTCCAAGGCTCAAAGGTCAGTACTCCTCAGTTCAGCTGTGAGAAATTTACTTATTGAATTTGTGGGATTTTGATGCGTTTTTTTAATAGATCGATTCATTCATGAGGAAAGATTTTATATGTAATAAATGGACAATATAGTAAAGAAACACTGATGAACACTGTGCGAAGCCGGGGCGGGTTCCTAGTTAACAAATCTTCTATACATATAATAAAATTAGAGTGTCTGTTTGTAATATGAAAATAGGCCTTTTTGACTCAATACATATGTATAAACAAGGTACATATATCAAAATAACATTTTACATTTTTCGTCTGTTTGTTTGTTCCGGCTAATCTCTGGAATGGCTGACCAATTTTGACAGGACTCTCACTGGCAGATAACTGATATAATAAGGAGTAACTCAGGCTACAATATTTTTTATTTGTAAATTCAAACTCGTACAAGGTCGCGGGCTCAGCTAGTATAATATAATCTTGTATTGAGAAATATTCCTTATTTATTCATATGTTAGTTTTTTTATACAAACAAAACTAAGATCTGTTTTAAGGACCATGGTGCTTAAAATACAGCATCCTGATTCTGTAACATAACACTAGAGTGATACGTCACTCTAGTGAAAATTTGGCAAGTGACTTACGTGGATACATCAACTTGAAACGTAACTGCTAGCGCGCACTGGTGATTTTTGACACGGTGACTGTTTCGTCACTCTTGTCAAGTCCGTGAATATGTATGGATTTGCGCGCACGTTACGACGTGACAATTGGGTGACATTTGTGTCCGCTAGCGACAAATTTGTCACTCTCGTCGTCAGTCCTGCGATATCTGCACTTTGACTGCCGACTTTGGCGCGCGCAAATGGCGTCACTAAGTATTCACAGTCGTAAGAAGCAGACGCGTTATTGTTCCTTCCGTATAAATAAATCTCATTTAATAGTTTAAAGTGATTTTTAACAGTTTATTTAAAGTGAAACGTTAATATTATTGAATACTTTGACTTTCGAGTAATTCGTTTTAATAATCGGAGTATGTTTGAGCCCATTTTTTAAAGAATTATATTGAAACCGTTTTATAAGTGACATTGCCGTGACCTTTGGTGTGTGACATATATTAGTTAAACAAAAGGACTCAAGGATTGTAATTTGTAACGGTGCTTTGTATATAAACCTGTACGTATATTTGGCTTTCTGACGTACAGGCGTTGTTGGTCTAGTGGTACGATCGTTTTTTGCGTTACACCGTTGACCGCTAATCCCTGGTTCAAACCCCGAGAGTACCATATAAGTCATATATTCTTTATAATTATTTTTCATCGAATTTTAAAATCGAAATGAAGTACGAGTGTTGCAAAGCTACCAGAGGTGGAGCCACAGACTGTATAGTTTGCTCCAAGTGCAAAAAGAACTATCACGTCCAATGTTTGTATCCTTCCAAGAACAATAAAGATAATTTATCTAATGAGTACAAAAAGTCTTGGATTTGCCCAGAGTGCACTTTGACTCAGCCTCGTCACCTAAATAAAGACAATACACCTGTACGCAACGTGGGTATAGACGACAACATAAATCTGCGCAGAGGCTGCTCATCCACGATAATTTGTTCGCCTGATAATAACTCCTCAGTTCTTGTTGAAAGTGTAAAATCTATAATAACAAAAGAGATTGCAAGCCTGAAGACCGAATTTAAATCCTTTATGTTACCGCTAGAAAATGAATTAAAAGCCTTAAGGCAAGAATTTAATAGTATTAAGGAAAATTTGGATTTTTATAACAGCAAATTTGAAGATATGAATGCTAGAATTTTGCAATGCGAAGCAGATGTTAAGAAACTGTCAAGTAAGTCGAATGACTTTGAGCATATAAAGTCTCAATTCGAATCCCTGATAGTCGAAAATAATAGTAAGGAACAATGGGCTCGCAGATCTAACATTGAAATATATGGAGTACCTGAAAGAAAAAATGAAAATTTGTATACTATCTTACAAAATATTGCAGAAAAGGCAGATACAAACTTAAATATTAACACAGATATTGACTTTGTTACACGGGTGGCTCCAAAGAACCGTGACATTAAGAAAGCTAAACCCATTATAGTGCGGTTCCTATGCCGATGGAAAAAGGACGAATTTTTATCACTGGCTCGTAAGCGTAAATTGAGTTGCAATGACTTAGGTTTCACTTCTACTAGTCCCATTTATTTCAATGATCATCTTACAAGTTTTAATAAATCACTCTTAAGTTTAGTAAAAAAAACTGCTACAGAAAAATGTTATGAATATGTTTGGGTAAAAAAATGTTGTATTATGGTTCGTCGCACGAACTCCAGCCCGGTCATACACATAACATCGCATGCTGATTTAAAAAAGATGGTCTAGGGACAATTTCTATTTTAAAAGGCTTAACAGATTATTATACTTTAGTTTCTATTGGATTTATATTAATATTTGTAATGTTCTTATATGTATTGATTAATGTTCCGTATTTATTCATTTTTGTAATAATATCTCTTAACGTTTTTATCTTTCTAAAAAAACATGTAAAAAAAATTGTTTATTATGTTACGTATTTTGGGACATTATATTTTCTGTTACTTGCGGGCAAATGGGAAGAGTGTATGTTTAACTATTGTGTATCTTCTCGATTATGAGTAAAAAGCTTAATATACTTTACCAAAATGTACGTGGGCTGCGTACTAAAACAAATGTAGTCTTTAGAAATTTAATGCAACAAGATAACGATATAGTTTGTTTGACTGAGACTTGGTTACACGAAGGTATATTTGATTCTGAAATATTTGATTCCCGTTATTCCGTGTATAGAAGTGACAGGTGTTACAATTCACGAGGTGATAAAATGGGAGGTGGGGTTCTAATCGCCGTTGACTCTAATCTTTCTGTGTATTCCTCCTGCCCTATTATATTAACGAATCATGCGGCGGAAATAATAAAAGTCTCTATAGTAACTAAACCTGGTCCCTCTTCTATACTATTGCATGTATATTGTTGCTACTTTCCACACTGCAGATCTCAATTTGAAGTATTAACTGAATTATTCGAAATAGTTTCTCAAGAGTATATCTGTCGGACTAATGATAGCTTCTTAATAGTAGGTGATTTTAATATTTCTGGGGCTACATGGACAAGAGAGAGTAAATATATGATTATTAATAACTTCAGTTGTGGAAACGCATTAATTGAGTGTTTATATAATTTTTTACAGTTCAATGATTTTAAACAATATAATTCAATTTCAAATGCGAATGGTCGATTGTTAGACCTTGTTATTACTGGTTGTGTCTGTGCAGTTAATAAATGTAGTGTTCCTCTGGTGAGGGAAGATGCTCACCACCCTGCTTTACAAATACAACTCTTGATGTCTACATCTAGACGTGTTACATCTAATTCACGTAGAATACGTTTGTTCCGTCAAGCTGATTATGATGCGATTAATGAGGCTCTGGCGAGTGCAGATTGGTATGATGTACTAAACGACTGTGATACTACGCGTGCAGTCGACAACTTCTATCAAATTATAAATTCTATAATTTCTGATCTGGTTCCTACTAAGAATATAAAGTTTTTAAATAATTATCCGTGTTGGTATTCCCATGCTTTAATAAAAATTATTGCAGAAAAATTAAAGTTTCACACTAAATGGAAAATTTATAATAGAATATCTGACTACCACACATTTGTTCTTTTACGTGACCGACAAAAATTAGTACAAGGTCAGTGCTATGATCAATACATTTACGAGGCGGAAGCCAAAATACGCAAAAATAGTAAATACTTTTGGTCATTTATGAAAAGTAAAAAATCGTCCGGCGGCATACCTGACAGCGTATTTTTATTTGATCGCACTGCTAGTGGTGGAGAGGAGATGTGTTCAATTTTTAATGAATATTTTAAATCAGTTTACGCTACGGACACCTCAAGCTAAACACTTAAAAGCCTAAATAACAGCAACTGTGGTTTGGATATCAGCCTTATAAATTTATCAATATCAACTGTTAAAAAATACATGAAATCGTTAGATGTTAATAAGGGATACGGTACGGTTCTAACACTTTAAGTTATCCTATCTCTCTTCTTTTTAATAAATCGCTGAGTTCAGGCATCATGCCTGTTGTTTGGAAGCGCTCGTTCGTGGTGCCTATTTTCAAGTCAGGTGACAAGCATAATGTTCAAAACTACAGGCCAATATCCAAGTTATGTACAATTGCTAAAATGTTCGAAAAAATTATTTATGACTCAATTTTTCCATTTATAAGGGCTATTCTGATTAACGAACAACACGGTTTTATCAGTAAAAGATCCGTTGAAACTAATGTGTGTGAACTGGTTCATCATGTAATAAAGGCCATGGACTCTGGTGATCAGGTTGACGTCGTGTATACCGACTTCTCTAAAGCATTTGACAAAATATCTCATAATATTCTACTAAATAAATTGGAGCAAGTTGGTATACACGGTGATCTACTTCGGTGGTTATCATCTTATCTTCGCAATAGAAGCCAGGCGGTGATTGTAAAGGGCTTTTGTTCGTCATTCGTACCTGTTACATCTGGTGTACCTCAGGGATCTCACCTCGGTCCCTTGCTATTTAATATTTTTATTAATGATATTTGTAAGATTTTTGAGCACTCTTCGGTTTTATTGTTTGCAGATGACATGAAAATCTTTAGAAAGGTTTCTGGACTTTCGGATTGTTTCTTGTTACAGGAAGACCTCAACAGTTTATGCAAGTATTGTAGTGACAATCTTCTCTCTCTTAATGTTAAAAAATGTAGCATAATTTCTTTCACACGTAAGAAAGCACCGATCACACATGAGTATCGTTTAAGAGACGAAATTGTTAACCGCGTTACTGAGGTGAGAGACCTGGGTATTTACTTAGATAGCAAATTAACATTTAAATTCCACATAGACTATATCGTTGCTAAGGCCTATCGAATGCTTGGCTTCGTACTGAGAGTTGGCAAGGAATTCAAAAATTATTATACCGTCACTCTTTTGTACAACAGCTTAGTGCGTTCTCTTTTGGAATTCGGTTCGTCAATCTGGAACCCTCAATACAAAACCTATATAGAATCCCTTGAAAAGATACAAATAAAATTTATGAATAATGTCCAACATAAGTTTTATAACTCTCATAGTCAGCCCAAATTCAGTTCATTAGAAGTTCGACGTATGCTCAGAGATCAAATATTTCTTTTTAAACTGCTAAATAATCGTATTGACAGCCCTTATTTATTAGGTTGTTTAAATTTAAGAGTCCCTAAATTCTATAAGCGAAAATATGCTCTTTTTGATTTGCCCTGTACTAAAACTAAGTATGCCCAAAATGACTTTATCTATCGCTCGTGTAACATGTATAATAAAAAATTTAGTACTATAGATATATTTTCATGTTCCCTTTTAAGTTTTAAAAAGAACATCAATGAATTGCTTAATCAATGAATATTAATTTTGTGTTATGTTATTAATTTTTAATGTTTATTTTTTATGTTTTATTTTTAATTCTTCATATAATGATCCTAGTTTTTATTACTTACTGCTTCTAATTTGTAATAGATATCAGTGGAAACTTGATTGGTTTATGTATTAATTTTTTATGTTTTCATATTACTGTTCTATTGTACTGTTTGTTTCCCGAAAATAAATAAATAAAATAAAATAAAAGACGATACTGATCATGATGTTCTAATAGAAGAAGTTGAAAAGATACCAGCTCTTTATAATTAATGAGCGCACTCCACTTTGAAAACGTGACGTAACAATGACAAACACTTTAAAGTCACCGTGACAAAAATCACCAGTGCGCGCTAGTTCTAACCTTATAATTATTATAATCGATGTCGCGGATCCTATTCCGACATTTCACTTACGAGTTCTGAGGTGAGACTTGAGTTTCTATTTACGGAATACCTCAACATTACTGAATTTCCCTCTGTGGGAGTATCATTCATCAAGGAATGCCACTTGGTTACGGTATACTTCATTTAGAATCACTTGAATTTCAAACAGAGTTCCCTAAATAACTTTGTGACACCAAATATAGCTGACATTTTTGGGTATAATCAAACTCAACGCCAACTCAAATTGCTTTATTCAATATAGAAGTATTAAACTTTCTTATTGATGGTCAATCGAAACAGTACCACCGGTTCGGAAAAGAAAATACTCTGACCTGAAAAGAACCGGCGAAAGAAACTCAGCGGGTTTTTTTGTCTCATGTATTATAATATAAACAATTTAAATGAAATGAAATAGCCAGGAGGCGATCGTTTCTTTACCAAGGTGTGCTATCAATCATAAACTCATTAATTTTATAACCTTTTGCACACAAGCGTTCCTGAATATATATTTTTTAATTTGCTAACAGAGGCATTTTGAACGCTTTCTGGGATCCTGTCGTAAAACCGTATACATTGCCCCACAAAGGAGTTACTGACTACTGACTTCTGACTACTGTTACTGATGAGTTAATAATCTTCTTTTTCTGTCTGTAATTTATTAATCCCGGCCGTTATCAGGGTTCGCCTTCCGATTTAAGACTCAATGCTCTGATTTGCCCGATCATTAGCGTCAGTATAAGTAACAAACATAAGCCAAGGAACAATTTTTCTTAAGGAAGATAGTTGACATCGCTCACAAAAACTATGATCTGATGTTAAGACGTCATATGTACCTTTAGATATTGGGACAGTTAATAATCTTGCAATTAATGCGGCAGTAAGCAAAGAAATCATATTTCAAATCCCCTGTATAATTAGAGCCGAGATGGCCTAGTAAGAATGCTTGCATTTTAACAAATGATTGCGGGTTCAAACCCACGCAAGAACAAAGAAGAACGTCTTAGTTCCTGAGGTGCTAGGGAACTAAGATGTTATGTCCCTTGTCCCTGTTACACTGGCTCACTCACCCCTCAAACTGGAACACAATACCAAGTACTATTAATATAAGAATTAATGGGAAATATTTTCAGGGAATCAATGCTGTAGTTTGATACTTATTTACATAAACAATGTTTCAGAGAAGTTAGTTTAATCCGATACAAAATATTCCGACGGCAAAGTCATGAATAATATTCAATATCGAAAACAACTATCATAGTCGAATATTATTTGATCGTCGAATCTGATCGTTCGAAGAGTTTATTCGGTTTGCGGAAAGTTTGGAAAATCGTTTTGTTTTGGGCGGAGAGAATGCTTATCAGCGTTATGTAAGATATTCTCAAACAAAGGTAATAAATTGAGAAAATATTACGAGGCACGCCAAATATCAAGACTGATGATAATAATAATTATTGTTATATATTACGTATGTAGATTAATCATTTTTCGTATGATTCTTCTTGTTTATAATGAAATAAATCTACCGTGCGACGCTGAGAGATGGCCCACTGAGAGGCAAAATGGTCCAGTGGTTAGAACAGGTGCATCTTAACCGATGACTGCGGGTTGAAACCCAGGCAAGCACCTCTGAATATTCTTGAGGGAACCAGAATGTGTCCAATTTCATACAAATTCTGCAACATATGGATTCCACCAACCCGAATTGGCCTCGGGAGGTCTACGGGAGTCATGATCATGGAGGGATCTACGTATTTATCTGCTTTTGATATTAAAAATCAAAATTGTGAGCATAGTTATATTACATTATAAAGGTTTTCTTGTAATTCTATTCTTTTAATAAGTGTTGAAAAATTTACTATTTTTCGTTTTTATTTTACCTATCGGGATATAGGGTCAGAACTCAGAAGCGCCACAATTTTTTTTATTTTATGGCGACTTTAAGAATGTAGCAGAAGGGGGTCCAACGAAACCAATAAAATTTTGAAAGTGGTCCACGAGAACAATAAGTTTGGGAACTACTGCTTCACGCTATTGATAATATCGTTCAGACCGATTTTGGGGTGACTAGACATATCATTTCCAATTGTATTTTTTGTCATCTCTACTCTTATGTTGTACTAGCTGTGCCCGCGACCTTGTACGCATTTGAATTTAACAAAAAAGAAACATCATTGTAGCCATTACTCCCTATTATATCAGTTATCTGCCAGTGAAAGTCCCGTCAAAATCGGTCCAGCCGTTCCAGAAATCAGCCGGAACAAACAGACAGTGCTATTTTGGTATATATACCGTGTATAAATACATATGCATTGAGTAAAAAGGGCTATTTTAATATTACAAACAGACAATCCAATTCATTATATGTATAGATGTAATTCTCACGCACACTAAGACACTTGCAAGCACATTCGTTATACAACACTAATGAACACGGATATAATTTATGTGCGGTATTGTCTTACTGACGTGTAAGCGTTTGCTTGTAATGTAACAATCTGAGATTCAATTTTGAGTATTCATCTGCGGTTAGTGTCGCTTGGTGAAGGGTTTTTTGCAAGCCAGTCTGTTTAGGTACCATCTAGTGATCAAACGTTCTACCACCAAGTAGAAATACTTATACATATATACCTACAGGAATAAGGGACATAAAATCTCAGTTTACTTGGTGGTAGGGCTTTGTGCAAGCTCGCCTGGGTAGGTACCACCCACTCATCAGATATTCTACCGCTAAATAACAGTACGTTGTATTGTTGTGTTCCGGTTTGAAGGGTGAGTAAGCCAGTGTAACTACAGGCACAAGGGTCATAGCATCTTAGTTCCCAAGGTTGGTGGCGCATTGACGATGTAAGGAATAGTTAATATTTCTTACAGCGTCATTGTGTATGGGTGATGGTGACCACTTACTATCAGGTGGCTCATATGATCGTCCGCCAACCTATTCCATAAAAAAAAGTTACAATATTTTTGGCGCATCTGTGATGTAAGGCATGGTAAATAATTCTTAGATTATGTTATAAATGAAAATGGCATAAATATAATTAAATGAAATGATCATATAACTTCTCCGAATAGCTTATTTAGTAACAAAACCGTCTTTATCAATAAATGAGAGATAATATAGACGTTTTTTTTGTAATGTTTAACTTTAGACTCTACTACACATTTATGCATATGTATGTATACACGATACATATACCAAAATAACATTTTTTTACATTTTTTGTCTGTCTGTCTGTTTATTCTGGCTAACTCTGAAACAGCTGGACCGATTTTGATGGGACTTTCACGGGTAGATAACTGATATAATAAGGAGTAACATGGGCTACAATTTTTTGTTGTTAAATTCAAACGCATACAAAGACGCGGGCACAGCTAGTTTAACTAATACAATTATAAATAGTTAATTTATATGTAGGAATCTTCATAAAAGAACTACTGACCTATTTCTCATCAATGGTGTATTTAAATATTCTGATCAAAGGACTAATGAGTTCTTTTGAATGACTACGCGAATAAAATATATTTCGCTCTCGACGACTGAATATTTATTGGATTAAAATTATTTGCTCAAGTACCTTAGAAGGACTTCAAATCGGAATACAACATTACCAAGAATTGCTTTATAATGATATAGTTATAGCCTGTAACTCCCACTGCTCGACAAAGACCTCCTCTTCTTTTGAGGAGTATATTAGGAGCATATTCCACCACGTTGCTCCTGTCCGGGATATACATGTGGCATAATTTCGTTGAAATTAAACAAATGCAGGCTTGAGATGAATTATAAATACAAATTAAGCACATGCAAATTCAGTGGTGCTTTCTTGGGTTTGAAACTACAATCATCGGTTAAGATGCTCGCGTTCTAAGTACTGGGCCATCTCGCCTCTTAGAATTGTTTTTTGGCAGTTTAATATTAATATGACTATTACCAACTTAAAATTGGCACAAATACTTACCACCAATTAGATACGCCTTGTACAAATGATTTTTAAATATTAGCCTTATATACTTGGTGATAGGGTGTTGTGCAAGCTCATATGGATTATTAACACGTACTTATGAGATATTACAACGCCAAATAGTAGTACTTAGTATTATTTTGTTCCGGTTCGAAGGATGAATGAGCCAGTATAACTACAGGCACGGGAGACATAACATCTTAGTTCCTATAGTTGGTAGCGTATTGGCGATGTAAGAAATGGTTAATATCTCTTCTGTGGGCGGTAATAACCACTTACCACCAGGTGACCTATTTGCTTGTCTACCTATCTATAAACTAAAATATATATATTTATGAAAGTGGAAATTATGTTAATAAAATCACGATTACAAATGGACCCTCGAAATAATTGGTTCTTGAAATATTTTCAGAGGAATTTCGAAGTAGCCTTTTCAATTTCAATATTTACATACAATAGCCAATACAGGACATCTTATAAAAAAAATTACCTTAAATTTTCTTTACTGGATATAGCGTTATTTCCCTTGGATGGGAGGTGGGGTAGTGAAGCTTGTTCTACACCTCTTTATTGCAAGTTGATAAATACATCAAGCAGCTGACATGTATAGGCTTACTGACGATGTTTACCTTTAATTCCAAGATAGCTTACGTTACAGCATCTCGGGTCTAGACACACACGTTTAATCCAACTAGTTTTCGCCCGCGTTTTCCACTATATTTTAGAAGCCGGTTATTAAAATGTAGTTTGTAATCCCTAGGGTTCATGCTTACTAAATACAAAATTTCATAATCATCAACAATCTAACACAGACAGAATTAAGTTCCCTTTAATATTACCATGGATTAAAAATAATAAAAATTCACGACATAAGCATTTGCTTATTTTCTTACAGACAAAATATAATTTAACTACAAGTGACCATCTCTTTTTGAGAAGATTAAAAGCGTATATTACCGCACTGTTTGAATCTATACTATGTATACTAATATTATAAATGTGAAAGTAACTCTGTCTGACGGTCTTTCATGACCAAGCCCCTGAACCGAATTTGACGAAATTTTGTATGAACTCCAAGTAAGGACGAAGGCTACTTGTTTATCTTACACTCAACCAATGAGTCGAGATGGCCCAGTGGTTAGATCGCGTACATCTTAACCGATGATTGCAGGTTGAAACCCAGGCAAGCACCGCTGATTCATCTGCTTAATTTGTCTTTATAATTCATCTCGTGCTCAGATTTGAAGGAAAACATCGTGAGGAAACCTGCATGTAACAAATTTCATAGAAATTCTGACACATGTGTATTCCATCAAACCGCATTGGAACAGCGTGGTGGAATATGTCCCAAATCTTCTCATCAAAGGGAGAAGAGGCTTTTAGCCTAGCAGTGGGAATTTACAGGCTGTTGTTGTTGTTGTTGTATGACAACCAACACCTTAATACGAGAACGAAGCCGCGGGTTACAACTAGTATTACAAGAGATTAAAAATAATGAAACTACAGTACAAAAGGTAATACTGACTTTTCAGACAAAACTACACTTAATCATGAGTTACAGCCTTAACATCAACAAAGTTAGTCTTATAGGATTTTAAACTAACATGGTTATTTTTATTATTAAAGTTATTAATTTCGGGATATTTACCATGTTTTTTATTTTTGTTCGGTGGAGCTCGATATTTCGACATTGTCTACGAATGTCTTGTTCACGAGACTGAAGTGTGCGGGTAGATGCTGATAATGTTAGAGGTGTCCGTATCGGACACATCCCGAAATTAATAACTTTAATAAAGTTAGTCTTCTTGCGAAGGTTTAGAGCCTATACACCACCACCACCAACAGCCTGTAAATTCCCACTGCTGGGCTAAAGGCCTCCTCTCCCTTTAAGGAGAAGGTTTGGAACATATTCCACCACGCTGTTCCAATGCGGGTTGGTAGAATACACATGTGGCAGAATTTCTATGAAATTTGTCACATGCAGGTTTCCTCACGAGGTTTCCTTCACGGCTGAGCACAAGATGAATTATGAAGACAAATTAAGCCCATGAAACAGCGATGCTTGCCTGGGTTTGAACCCGCAATCATCGGTTAAGATGCACGCGTTCTAACCACTGGGCCATCTCTGCTCGAGAGCCTATACGACCTTATTTTAATACTGAATTAAATTTGCTTTAATTTAAACAGTGAATCCAAAAATATCAGTTACATAACATGCAGGTTACCTTTTGATGTTCCTTTATCATAAAGCACAAGCTTTTATTTAAGCTTTCAGAGCTTTTGCAAGTGCCTGAGGTGGTCTTACAATGTTTATCTATTGGAGCAATTCGACTGAGCTATAATATATTGTAAAACGCCTGAAGCATGTGCAGGTTGCTCTGATAAATATATATATATATATATATATATATATATATATATATATATATATATATATATATGTCGTTGTATAATATATCAAAACACGTATACAAGCTTTGCCAGGAACGCTATTGTTACTGGTTGATATCATAACATAGTATAAAACAAAGTCGCTTACCGCTGTCTGTAACTATGTATGCGATATATATTAGATCTTTATAATTACCCAACGGATTTTGATTCGGTTTTTTTAATAGATATTGAGAGACCTGAGATGGCCCAGTGGTTAGAACGCGAACATCTTAACCGATGATTTCGAGTTCAAACCCAGGCAAGCACCACTATATATATATGTGCTTAATTTGTGTTTATAATTCATCTCGTGTTGCGGGTTCAAACCCAGGCAAGCACCACTATATATATGTGCTTAATTTGTGTTTATAATTCATCTCGTGTTGCGGGTTCAAACCCAGGCAAGCACCACTATATATATGTGCTTAATTTGTGTTTATAATTCATCTCGTGCTCGGCGGTGAAGGAAAAGATCGTGACGAAACTTGCGTGTGTCTACTTACATCAAAATTCTGCCACATTTGCATTTCACCAACCCGAATTGGAACAGCGTGGTGGAATATGTTCCAAACCCTCTCCTTAAGGGAAGAGGAGGCCTTATCTCAGCAGTGGGAAATTTACAGGCTGTTACTATACTTACTGATAGGTAGAGTGATTCGAGAGGAAGTTTTTAATATATAATACATGGAAAATATAGTAAAGAAACACTGATAATTTTAGATGTTTCTAATGTGATGTCGTAAATAAACAATTCTGTGGAATATTTAGTATCAGTATTGCATCCGTGCGAAGCCGGGTCGCTACTTACATGATATTTGTAAATAAAAGAATGGTTACTTACTATTACGGCGAATTACATTAAAGCACAATCACTTTAAATAATAATAATGATATAATTTGAAATTGTATTATTTTTATTATTTAAGATGATTATTTAAACAATAACAAACCAATGCGTTGAATGGTTAGTTTAAGACGAGCACAAATGTTACTTTACTCTTTATGTGTATTCACATGTAAGCGACTTTTGTCTTTTTTGAGAATAAATGTCTATAAATCTACTTAATTATAAATGAATAGAAAAATAAGATATCAAATCGTTATATACTTCATTCAGATAGACATTTACAAGTTGAGATGAATAAGTGATTACAATGTATGTATGTATCTTAACAGATGAATGCGGAAACCCCTGCTGGGTTTTACATTACAGAATTTCCTTGTGCTAAATTGTGTCTATACTTCATTTTGTTAGTAGAATGACTTCGTGAAGAAACCTGGCTATGTCTTATTTCGATAATATTCTGACAGTGTTTACTAAATTTTATAGGGTATAAAGTTAATAGAGAAAGAAGTAGCCGTAAGTAGGAAGTAAGAAGCCGCACCGGGTAGTTAGTCATTTGTTTCTGTTATGAAGTTTGTCATTTAATATTATTGTATAATTAAAATAATTTTTATCTTATTATCAATCGATATACAGGCAGATATACTAATAATCATTAATTGATTTTTATTATCAACTACACATCCATAGACTATATTATATTTGTTATCATATGGAATTCATTTAATTTAATATGTTTAATGATATTTTTGAATAAATTATATTTTTTAGCAATAAATTAAAATTATACATAAATAATACTCAACAAAAATAATGTATACCAAAGAGATTTTACGGTACTTTTTTCTAAATTCAAAATCACATACCTTCGTAGACTCATCCTTAAACTTCAAAAACTCACACAATCGTAAGAAATATACACACTTCACAAAAATTATTATTCCAAACACACTTCTTAATTTAAATTTCGAATAAACCAAACCGATTATTAGAATCACATTTTAAAAATGGAATACCGCAACGTATCTTTGGAACTGAATATAAATATAACAGACTCGCAAACAAGTTGAAGCCTCCGGTTTCGTGAATAGACTGACTTTTGCCGGCTTTAGCGTTTCGTATGAAGATTTGCATACAAAGAAAACTACACCCTGAAACCATAAAAATAAGGTTCTATTTCCTTTAAAGTTTTTTCACACGTATCAACCCTTAGTACGATGACACGATAAAAGCGACTTTATTTCTTTAACATGAGAACTCAAATTTGTCCGTCCGTACAATTATAATACGAACTGTATTCTTCCCGTAACGGTTCCTAAATACGTTCATCTAATGATCAAGAAATAAAAACATGTACATAACGTTCGTACATTGTTTGTTGTTTATCTGAACATTAATATATGAAGAGGAATATTTGTACGCTTACTTGCTATACAATATGCTTCAAACGGCGTACAGGGCGCCTTTTTAAGCAAATTGCGCCCATGAAGGCGTAAAACATATAATTACAATTAGTAGTCGCCCGCGTCTTTTCTCGTGTGTTAGAGTGTTGTGTCGTGTGATAGGCAAATATGTATTTTGTTTCTTGAAGTTCAAATTTTCTTCATACCAAATTTCATCAAAATCGGTTCAGTGGTTTGGAGTTACTTTCACGAGCAAACCTATATGTGTTTAATTTCATTGAAATTCTGCCACATGTGCATTCCACCAACCCGCATTGGAACAGCGTGGTGAAATATGTTCCAAACCCTCTCCTTAATGGAAGAGGAGGCCTTATCGCAGCAGTGAGAAAAATTAACAGGCTGTTACTTTACTTTACTTTTAAACAGAGTGCCCTAACTTCGTGATTTTTACTAAACTCATTTTTTTACTGTACTCTGATTTCTAAAACATTTGTCATGAGGAAAAATCCCCTGTCAAGTTCAATTTCATGATTCACGTTTAATATGTAAGGGGAAAGCAAATGTTTACGATTGTTCAGCTCGATACGAGATGCGTATATTAGTGACGAAAACAATTAAATTTCAATATTTTCTATATCTGTTCTAATGTTACCAATGCTAGTAACTGTTGATCTTTGACGACCAAACCAGCACCGACATTATTACAAGCTTTTTTTTTAATGGAATATATTGGCGGACAAGAATATGGGCCACCTGATGGTAAATCACCATCACCCATGGACAATGACGCTGTAAGAAATATTAACTATTCCTTACATCGTCAATGCGCCACCAACCTTGGGAACTAAGATGCTATGTCCCTTGTGCCTGTTACACTGGCTCACTCACCCTTCAAACCGGAACACAACAATACTGCGTACTGTTATTTAGCGGTAGAATATCTGATGAGTGGGTGGTATCTACCCAGGCGGGCTTGAACAAAGCCCTACCACCAAGTAGAACCTCAATCTATTCGCAAGGACATAGGTCTTTCTTATGCCTGAAACCTGACGAGTAACCTCAAAAACTCGAGTAAAGTCGGTGACAGCTACTATATATAATTAAAACTTCAAATCAAATCTATTTTCAAGTAAACTTCACAATGAAGCGTATTTGAATTATCGATAATTAAATACTACCACCGTTTCGGAAAGCAGACTCAAGTGAGCAGAAACGTCGAGGATCTCGCATAGTTGCTCTTTTCAAATAAACAGATTTACTATGCTGTTATGCTTTACAATAATTAGTGTCCTGTGTTGGAACTCAAGCCTAAATCCATGCGTTTTTTTAATTAAAAAAATTCAACGCTTTTTAACGTTTATCCGCATTTTTTTTTTATTTTTATCTATACATATAATTAAAATTGAAATGTCTGTTTGTAATATTAAAACAACCCTTTTTTACTCAATGCATATGTGTGGAGACACAGTAGATATACCAAAAAACATTTTTTACGATTTCCCTTGGTCTGTCTGTTTGTTCCGGTTAATCTGTGGAACACCTAGACCGACTTTCACGGGACTTTCACTGGCAGATAACTGATATAATAAGGAGTAACTTAGGCTACAATATTTTTTTTTATTAAATTCTAACTCGTACAAAGTCGCGGGCACAGCTAGTTATAAGGAACACAGCTAAAAGATATTACAACACTAATGACTTCTTAGTTGATTGTACTAAGACTTAGATGAACGCCTCCAGGCTGTTTCAAATATAAAAGTAAGAAAGTAACATTCTGGTTAATTTCCCACTGCTGGGCTAAAGCCTCCTCTTCCATTAAGGAGAGGGTTTGAAACATATTCTACCACGCTGTTCCAATGTGGGTTTGTGGAATACACATGTGGCTGAATTTCGAAGAATTTAGACATTTGCAGGTTTCCTCATGATATTTTCCTTCACCGCGGAGCACGAGATAAATTAAAAACACAAATTAGTCACATATATGTAGAGGTGCTTGCCTGGGTTTGAACCCGAAATCATCGCTTAAGATGCACGCGTTCTAACCACTGGGCCATCTCAGTTTCAAATATATTTATTGTTATTGTATAACACAATAACTGCAATAATTTACATTAAAAAAGATCCCACTGAGTTTCTTTCGCCGGTTCTTCTCAGATCTATGGTGTCAATTTTAGACTCGGTGGTCAATTTTTGACTATCAATAAGCAAGTGTAACTTCTGTGTTGTATAAAGATTTTTGACTTTCCTACCTTAATGTATTTTATAAATGATTTAAGAATTATTTCATTCAAAAGGTATAATAATGTCATATAGGATTTGTGGCAGATAAAGTCGAAGCTTCACGAATTTCGTGCTCACCAAAAATGAAATGTTATCCGTTGGATTTGAAAACGTCGTATCTTACACATCTGTTAAATTAAATCTAACTTTTATTACCAACGAAATACAGTTGAATTTCGATCAAAGAGCGATTAGTAGTTTATTTAAGATATTTAGGATGAGGAAACTCTAGCAATATTAATTTTTATGAAATATTGAATTCTTCGTGACGTCATCTAATTAAAAACATTTGTCATCAAAAATTATTCGATGCTGTGAAGTGAAAAACATTGTAAATGAAAAAATGTGTACGTGACATTTCAATGAGCCAGTATAACCGAAGCCGCGGGTGACAACTAGTTCCTTAAAAGGGAGCATTGATATTATACCTATAAAACTATTGTTATAACAAACTATGTTGAGATGACCCAGTGGTTAGAACGCGTGCATCTTAACAGATGATTGCGAGTTCAAACCCAGGAAAGCACCACTATATACTATCTATATACTTATCCCAGCTGTGGGAAATTTACGGGCTGTTACTTTACTTTTTTTTATAACACACTATGTATGAGAAAGAGAAGAATGCAAGTATTAATAAAAGACATAGCATAAAAAAACACTGCTGATGGGGTTTCAATGGTATATGAAATAATTGGTCTAGTAGATCACCTGTCACTAATGTCTTATGATGTTATATTTCAAGAAAAAAATTCTTTACAACTTTCTTCGTTATTATAAAATAATTTTGTACTAATTTTATATTTTCTCTTCCGATAAAACAAAACACTTCAGTCTTGCACTTTACTTATCTACAAGTTAAATCTCAGTTCAAAGCGAGCCGACAAATAATTTCCTTTTTATATACATCTATCAGAAGAGTCGAGATGGCCCAGTGGTTAGAACACGTGCATCTTAACCGATGATTGCAGGTCCAAATCCAGGCAAGCACCACTGGATATGCGCTTAATTTGTGTTTGTAATTCACCTCGTGTTCGGCGGTGAAGAAAGATATCATGAGGAAACCTGCACATGTGTATCCATATTGCGTACTGACCAGGAGTCAGGTCGGAACTGTTGTTACGTACAGTTCAGGAGATGGAGGATCATCCCAAAGAAAACAAACCTGATAATGGGTCAGACACGTAAGCGTTTGACGACTCCCTCCCTCCCCTCTATAATATGAGACAACATCACATACATTACTTTGATACCAATGTAAGTAGCTAAAGCACTTGTGTTATAGAAAATCAGAAGTCATGAAGGTGCCACAAACACCCAGACCCGAGACAACAAAGAAAACTAATTATAATCTACATCGACTCAGCCAGAAATCGAACCCGGGACCTTATCATGGCGTACCCATGAAAACCGGTGTACACAGCACTCGACCACGGACGTCGTCAATAATGGATTATCATGTCAAGGAAAGAACAACAAACCTAATAATGTTTTAATACTAGACTTTATGTCCCCCAGAGGGGGTAAATTCAATTTAGTAAGGCGTCAGAAATACTATGGCCAGCAGACGATCAAGATTCTATTAACAATGAATATTGTTTGAGATATCGTTATGTATAGACTGATTAACATATATATAGCTATCGGATAGTAAAAAAGCTCCATTGCGGCAGAACTTTCGAGGAGTTTTAGTAGAAGTTTTTATTTACTCATGGTAAATATTTCTAGCTCTATGCGGGTGGAATAGTTTAGGTACACATAGTTTTTCTACTGTCTTTTATATCTGAAATACACGAATAATTCAATTTATGTAAGTGACTGAAGCACGTCTTCTAAATTAAGTTTATTTGGAGATGAAAATTTCATATATTGCATTAAGAGATATACGTCACACGATATTTGACCTTATTTTGTAGATAATAGAGTTCAATATACTCTGCAATGAACGAGATGCAACTGATTTTCGGGAGCACTGATATTACAGCCTTTTAGTATTATTAGGAACTCTATAACAGTAAATATAAAGTTTTTATTTCAATGACAAATGGGTATGATCGTTGAATAAAATGAAGGTGCACTGATTTTTCTCTATGAAATTTGTATCTTATTTCAATACACATAACGCGTGTTTTTGAATGACTTTGATACAGGAAAATAATAACGTTTTATTTTGAACATTATTTAATTTGAAATAGAGTTTAAATTTGTGCGAAACCATTATTCTTTGGCTAGTTAAGCTGTCCATACAATCAGCCCAGATCATCGCTTGGATAAGAAATTGTTTTGCGCAAAAATGAATCTTATTTTATAGTGGACAGGTCCTATGATAGCTTGGAGCACATTGGCCTTGTAATGTTTGTTATCTTAACAGATTCTGGAACATGGCTTAATTGTAGTTTAGTGTAGTGAAGTCTTCTTCAGGTTATTTTTATGTCTTTGTAGTCCTCAATTTCTTAGGTTTATCTCGAGTTGTATGACATTCTTTAACAATGAAGTATATAACTTTAAAATTTGAAATTGGAATGTTTTTTTTTTTCTTAATTTTTATGTCACCTGCGGCTTCGTTCGCGCTTTAATGGGTTGGTTGTCATGTGTTAGGCACAAAAGTAGCCTATATTCTTCTTTGGACTTCTAGTTTGCTTCACAGCAAATTTCATCGAATTCGATTCGTTGGTTTTTTCGTGAAAGATTGACAGACAGTCAGAGTTACTTTCACACTTATAATATTAGCATACATTTTATTTTTATAAACGCAATTAAAGAATTTAAGATAAAGATATGAAAATTTAATGTCATATACCCCCTTAATATTGTGTGAGGCAGCCTTGCGTGTTCTCTTAAGGCAGTTCTGAGGAAGACACATGTATAGTCGCGCTGATACACTAACGATCCAGCTTGATATAAACGTATCATTCCATAAAATTTCGTTTCTGCACCAAATATGCTGCGTGAGAATAACATAGTAAATAAATGCTATAAATAACAAAAAAAATAGCTTGTTTATCATCATTATCATCATTAACAGCCAGTAAATTTCCCACTGCTGGGCTTCTCCACTAAGGCACGTTCGTGAAGGAAATCATGGTGAACAAACTTGTCTTATTTCAACGAAATTACATTTGAACCTCATTTGAATCCACCAACGTGGTGAAATATGCCCTCAATCTTCTCCTCAAAAAAGGCTCCTCAGTGTGAAATTCACAGGCTGCACGTGTGTTACTATATCTAATTTGAATTGATTTTGAATATTTCTTAAAAGAAAACCTCATTGATGTAAGACGCAAATCTTCAAATCCTTATAAGTGTCTGGATCAATAAGTTCAATGATTAAAATCAAACATTCAGGCATTATATAAATGTTTCCTTTCTCTGTATATTTAGAAACCACAGCCCAGTTCAGCCTGCGGTTTCCTTTGTTTTATCCGTATCAATAGTTGCCAAAAGCATCTCTGTACCCAAACCTGATATAACTTACTCCTTACGTAATAAAAAATTTAAACAACCTTCCATAGAATTAGAAAATTACCACACAGCCTATAAATTTCCCTCTGCTAAGCTAAGGCCTACTCTTACTTCGAGGAGAATGCCTGGAACATATTTCACCACGCTGTTCCAAAGCGGGTTGGTGGAATACACATGTGGCAGAATTTTTATGAATTTAGACACATGCAGGAGCACGAGATGAATTATAAACACAAATTAAGCACATGAAAATTCAGTGGTGCTTGCCTGGGTTTGAACCCGCTATCGGCTAAGATGCACGCGTTCTAACCACTGGACCATCTCGGCTTTATCATTATAAAATTAACTTATTTCAAATAGGGAACAGATTAAAAAAAATCCATGTATATTTTTCGCAACTCTGAATTCGAAGTGGTGCTTTACAATCGAAAAAAGTCGCCTCGTTTCGGCAACCTTTTTTGGAACTGGCAGAATCGTCACTTAAGAGGAAAGCCGTTTTAGCCCTTCAGGCGACCCTGCCCCCTCTTACATTATTATATTGTATACGGTTTTTTATAAAATTAAGCAGAGTGATTCATGAAATAAGTATATATGTATAATACATGCATATTATATCAGAGAAAAGCTGGAAATCCTTAACTTTTTTGGACGAAAGATTTTTTTTTTTTTGTTGTACAATCCAAAAATTTATATTAATTTCTATATTAATTTTATAAATTTGAAAGTAACTCTGTCTGTCTGTCGATCTTTTACAACCAAACTAATGTACCGAATTTGATGAAATTTGGCATAAACCTAAACTACAAGAACATAGGCTACTTTTTTTCTAACACATGATAAACGCAAACGATACCGCGGGGGACTTTAAGTATATATAGAACCTTATAGTACCCGTGTGCAGCCGGGTTGGGCAGCTAGTATATTAGTCGTTGGAAACAACAACAGCCTGTAAATTCCCACTGCTGGGCTAAAGCCTCCTCTCCGTTTGAGGAGAAGGTTTTTTGGAACATATTCCACCACGCTGTTCCAATGCGGGTTGGTGGAATACACATGTGGCAGAATTTCTATGAAATTTGTCACATACAGGTTTCCTCACGATGTTTTCCTTCACCGCTGAGCATTTGATGAATTATAAAGACAAATAAAGCTCATGAATCAGCGATGCCAGCCTGAGTTTGAACCCGCAATCATCGGTTAAGGTGCACGCGTTCTAACCACTGGGCCATCTCGACTCTTCTGTCGTTGGAAAATGAGTAATGAAAAATTATTTTCGAAATGAAGTTCGTTTTAAAATGGAAATACGAGTGACCACTCGACGTCACATGTAAGGGTCTCCACGTGTAGGGCCCTCGTTTGAATTGGACGTGAAGATAAGTATGTGTCAAGTGTGTAATTAGTACTATGGTGGGCTCTGAGGTGTATTTTATACTAGCGACCCAACCTGCTTCGCACGTGAGCAATGCTGGTACTATAAATACTCCAGTTTTCTAATCTCTTGTTTTTCTAATCTAATTTTCTTGTTTCTTTACTATATTGTCCATGTATTATACACCACCATCCTCTCGAATCACTTTATCTATTAAAAAAAACAGCATCAAAATCCGTTACGTAATTTCAAAGATCTAAGCATGCATAAGGACAGACAGCGGTAAGCGACTTTGTTTTATACTATGTTATGATAACTACCCCTCTAGTCTTGTTGCTAGCTTAGATAATTGCACTCTGATTTCCAGGGTTCAAATCCTGAGACAAGACCATTACTGTGTATCTTGTTTACACTACCATTTGTTTTTTTTTATGATATAGGTTGACAGCCCATATGGCCAACTGATGGTAAGTGGTCACCACCGCCTATAGACAATCATGGTGCAAGAAATATTGACTATTTATTACATTACCAATTCACCATAAATCTTGGGAACTAAGATGTTATATCCCCTGTGCCTGTTACATTGGCTCACTCACCGTTCAAACTGGAACATAACAATATTGAATAATGTTATTTGGTGGTAGAATATCTG
Organism: Vanessa cardui; assembly: GCF_905220365.1. Classification (NCBI taxonomy): domain Eukaryota; kingdom Metazoa; phylum Arthropoda; class Insecta; order Lepidoptera; family Nymphalidae; genus Vanessa; species Vanessa cardui. The sequence continues at coordinate 5,579,177 of NC_061151.1, forward strand.
ATGAGAGGATGGTACCTACCCAGAATTGCACAATACCCTACCACCAAGTATTTTTTTTTTATAGTTCGGAATGTTCTGCTGGTAACTAACTGCCTGAGTCTCTTCGACAGTACGACATCATCATCTTATCTATACCCTCCTAAACCAAAGATAACAACATAATATAATAGTATGTTAGTGCCGTAGGGAGCTAGTTAATTAACAAAGTCCATCTATAGAATACAAACTTAAAACGGTATCGACAATATTTTCGAAACATCAGAATCTTGTTCTGTTGAAAAGTCGTTTTAATTAAATACTCAAGGGAAATTAATCATTCAATGTATTAACGTCACAATTGTGGTTTTGTGATATAATTCATGGTTTTAGAACAAACATCGGCTTCTATTTATAGTGAATTGATACGTTTTAATCAAGTTACAATCAGTTCTGTGATTGCCGCTGCGGAATAAGCTGAAGCAGAAAAAAGAACTAAATATTCGTGTATTATATCTAATTAATTTTTTTGTTCCATTTGCTGTCGAAACGCTTGTCCTTTGGAGTAGTGGTGCAAAAAGCTTCATCAAAAGTATAACACCTCGCCTCATTGCCTCCACTGGTGGCAGGAGGGCTGGTTCGTTTTTTGCCCAGAGGATCGGAATTGCGATTCAACGGGGAAATGCTGCTAGCATTCTTGCCACCATTGCACGCGGTCAAGATTTATACAGTAACTAGTTTTAGTTCATATTTGTATATATTTAAGCATTTAATGTTATTAATTCTTATGTTAATACATGTTCTGTAATTTATATATAAAGTAAAAAAGTAAAGTAACAGCCTGTAAATTTCCCACTGCAGGGATAAAGGCCTCCTCTTCCATTAAGGAGAGGGTTTGGAACATATTCCCCCATGCTGTTCCAATGGGGGTTGGTGGAAAGCACATGTGGCAGAATTTCGATGAAATTAGACACATGCAGGTTTCCTCACGATGTTTTCCTTCACCGCACGCGTTCTAGCCACTGGGCAATCTCAGCTCATTTTACAATTTATGTATAACTGTTTAGTAATTATCGCCTACATGATTTTCTATTTGACCAGGTTGACTGGCAGAGAAAGCCTTCAGGCATTAAGTTCTTTTGTGAAATATGTAACATTTTTTGATTTTGTGACTTAGACATAATGTACAATTAGATTAAGAAAACCTTCGTCAGTTTTCAATTTTATTTCTTTATCAAGTCTTAAACTCTTAGTACCTTTTGAATCTACACACAAATCACTGCGACGAATATGTCATTCTCGATCGGTAAAGCAGATTATCGCTCATTCTGAGCACACGAAAATAGATCTTAAGGTGACGAACCTTTTCTTACCCCGACTGTACATTGAAATATAAATAAATAAATTTGTCATGTTTTGTTAGTGAATACTTTAATGACGTGTTCACTTAAGAACTTCTAAGATATACTTAACAGCGATATACTGTGTAACAAATAAAATAGTAGGAATCGTTGACCCTATGTTGTCTTGAGTCTGGGTGATTGTGGTGCCGTCGCTACTTCTGATTTTCTATAACACAAGTGCTTTATCTACTTACATTGGGATCAGAGTATTGTATGTGATGTTGTCTCATATTTATTACATATTTATTATTATTACCATACTTTTGCCTGGCCGCAGGTCATTGTGCAAGACTGTATAGATAGGTACCACTAACTCGTCAGATATACTACCGCCAAATAGCAGTACTCAGTAGTTTTGTGTTCCCGTTAGAAGGATGATTGAGCCAGTATAACTACCACAAGTAGTTCCCAATTTCTATTAGCTCTATTGTTGTTGTTGGGCGGAGGTGACCTCTGACCATCAGGTTGCTCATTTGCTTTACCGGCAATCAATGGCGATTTGATTACCTCCGTGGTCGAGTGGTTTGTACACCGGTTTTCATGGGTACGCCTGTACGGTCCTGGGTTCGATTCCCAGCTGAGTCGATGTAAATTATCATTACTTTTCTATGTTGCCTTGGGTCTGGGTGTTTGTGGTACCGTGGTTACCTCTGATTTTCTATATCACAAGTGCTTTAGCTACTCACATTGGAGTCAGAGTAAAGTATGTGATGTTGTCTCATATTTATTAATGGCATAAGAAATACTGTTAACTGCAATATGTATATCATATAGTATTCGTACAGAAGACATTATTAATTGCCCCAGTTCAAGATTGAAATTTGTGATTTAAGAAAAGTTATGACATAAATATGATTCAGATCTTATAGTACTCAAGACACAATAGTTCCGGAGATCACCCCATGCAAACAAACTAATTTTACTTATCAATAATAGTCTAGATAATTCATTATGCTAATAAAATCTTCGTCGATAATTACACACTATTAAGTATTTTATTTGAGAAAAGGCGTAACGACTGAGGTTTGTTTGCGGTCGTTCTCGGTAGAATTTAAATTCCAAAGCGATATTAAGTAAATGATGAAAATAAAATTTATTGTTTAGCAAATATTAAATGAATGAATGGAGTAAGGTTTCTGGTTTCAGGTTTTGTTTTCGTATGCGGACGGATAAATATAATATAATATGAGACAACATCACATACATTACTCTGATACATTACGCTGTACGTAAGTAGCTCAAGCACTTATGTTATGGGAATCAGAAGTAACGACGGTACCACAAACACCCAGACCCATGACAACATAGGAAACTCATGGTACTCTACATCGACTCGGCCGGGAATCGAACCCGGGAACCCAGAGTGGCGTACCCATGAAAACCGGTGTACACACCTTTCGACCATGTAGGTCATAAATGAGTTAATTGATGGTAGGTGGTTACACTGCTTAAAGACATTAGCGCCGTATGTAATTCTTACCATTCTAACATAAACATAGGGTCACGAAACATTGCTGTTCTATGGTGGAATATATGATGAAGATGGTACATAACCAGACCGGCTAGCATTATCACTACCATCAAATAAAAAAAAAACGTAACCAGTTCATATTACAACTCTATAATTATTCCACTTCATATCCATTTGTCATGACATTTGAAGATTTATTTACATGAAGAATTACTTTGGTCTGCTCTATTAGCATGTGTCTGGTTTAGCATTAAACTCTGGATTTACAAACCTAGGGAACTAAGATGTGATGTCAATTTTGCCTAATAAACAGGCTCACTCATCCTCAAACTTGGACACAATGAAGCTAACACCACTAATGTTTATATTTAAAAACTAGTAGTCGCCCACGACTACCCGTTTTAGGGTGTTGGGTGTCATGTGAAGAGTTGCGATGGCCCAGAGTTAGAACGCGTGCATTTTAACCGATGATTGCGGGTTCAAACCCAGGCAAGCACCGCTGATTCATGTGCTTAATTTGTCTTTATAATTCATCTCGTGCTCAGCGGTGAAGGAAAGCATCGTGAGGAAACCTGCATGTGACTAATTACATAGAAATTCTGCCACATGTGTATTCCACCAACCCGCATTGGAACAGCGTGGTGGAATATTTTGCAAACCTTTTCCTCAAAGGGAGGGGAGGCCTTTAGCCCAACAGTGGGAATTTACAGGCTGTTGTTGGGTGTCATGTGTTAGGAAAAAAAGTAGCCTATGACCTTTCCAGGATTTCAAGTTTGGTTCATACCAAATTTTGACAAATTCATTCAGGGGTTTGGTCGTGACAAAGCGACAGCCAGACAGACAGAATTACTTTCACATTTATAATATTAATTTATTTATATTTATAAATTATAGATAAGTGATTGGTTGGTGGTACCAAGAAATACATACCTACAATGCTTCGTTTTATGTAAGATTGAGATGAGCTAGAAATTCAATAGAATATTTCTTAGACAAATAACTTCGAAACTATTTTTAAATTGAATAAAGAATATTTTCATGATGGACGATATAAAAATATATATTTTCACCTTAATAATGCTTGAGAGTTCGTTGAGAGTCACGTACGATCTCTGCAAGGCTTGAGACGTGGACGAGTCGAGTGCCAAATTCTAACTCATAGGTATTTCGAACAATAACGGTGCTTAAAAATACGGGTAAATTAAAAGGGTTGGATGCTGTAAAGAATATCTCACAAATTGAGACATTTTAATTTTACTATTTAATAAATTTAAAACATTTTTGTAATATTATAAATACGAAAGCAACCAATTGAACCAAAGAGATAGTTGAATTATCTGAAGGATGTAGACCTTTTTTATGGTATAGCTAGGTGGACGAGAATATGGGCCACAAGATGATAAGTGGTCATGACCCATAGACAAAGACGTTGTAAGAAATATTAAATATTCCTTACATCGACAATGTGCCACCAACCTTGGCAACTAAGATTTTATGTCCCTTGTGCCTGTAGTTACACTGACTCACTCACCCTTTAAACCGGAACACAACAATTCTGAGTACTGTTATTTGGCGGTAGAATAACTGAGATAGAAGAGTAACTACTGAGTTTCTTGCCGGTTCTTCTCGGTAGAATCTACTTTCCGAACCGGTGGTAGCTTCACTTAATTGTAAAATGACGATTCAAAAGTGTTTATAAAAGCCTACTTGAATAAAGTTTATTTTGATTTTGATTTTGATTTTTTTTTTTGATGAATGGTTGGTACCTACCCAGACGGGCTTGCGCAAAGCCCTGCCACCAAGACTCCTTTCTCTAATCTATCCCTTGAGGGGTAAAATCTGTTTAGCACTTTGTGTTACAAGTATAATTTTTTTAATTTCAAGCCTCAACTTCAGACAGTTAAATTTGTTAAAGTATTGAGTAATATATCTATTAATTTATATTTGAATTAAAATAACATACATTATATAGAAAAACGTAACTACTGAGAATTTTGCTAAAATCTTTGAGTCGTCGACAGTCAAGTACATTAATATTTAATATTAATCTCATCAAACAGGATTCAGATATGATCTGAATATATAATAAAATTGGAGTGTCTGTTTGTAATTTTAAAATAGCCCTTTTTTACTCAATACATATATTATGTACATTTACCAAAATAATATTTTTTACAATCTTTGTCTGTCCGTCTGTTTGTTCCGGCTAATCTCTGGAACGGCTGATTTTGACGGGATATTCACTGGTAGATAACTGATGTAATGAGGAGTAACTTAGGCTACAACAATATTTCTTTTTGTTAAATTCAAATGCGTACAAGTGCGTGCGTGCGTGCGTGCGTGCGTGGGGGGCACAGCGTTTTTTAAATACTTATTGAGTAGCATATAGGTATTGATTTCATTCATCATCCTCATCCTCCTGCCCATATCCCAATTTTATTTGGGGTCGGCGCAGCATGTCTTCTCCTTCCAGTCTTCTCTGTCAGACGTAATCTCACAAGTTTCTTTCTAACCATATCGTCTTTCACACAATCCATTCATATATTGATTTCATTGCACTAATAAAAAAAATTGAAGCGTTCAATATCCCAATTGTTATGTAAGTGGGCTATATAATTTAAAATTCAGCATTTCTCATAATAAGGTGTAAGCGATTTCTTTATTATAAAGGTGAATTTACTTGATGGAATGTCCCGAACGCAATCCGTGAGCTATTTCCACCATTGTTCCAAGGGATCCGGGAAGGATTGACATTTCTCTGTGGCATAATCTTTATTTGAAATGAGATGCGATGAGCAGTGTTTAGAACACACACCTTAACCGATGATTGCGTTTTCAAACCCAGGCAAGCACCACTAAACATTCATGCTTGCATACTTAATTTGCGTTTATAATTATTCTTGTGCTCGGCGGTAAAGGAAAAAGTCGCGAGGAAACCTGCTTGTGGCTAATTTCATAGAAATTCTTCCACATGTGTATTCCACTAACCCGCATTCGAACAGAGTGTTTGAATATGTACCAAAACCTTCTCCTCAAAGGGAGAGAGGGCCTGAGGCCCAGGAATGGGAAATTTATAGGCTGTTGTTCTTGTTGTTGCTGTATACACCTTTTTATTTGGATCGTTGATCAAAATATTCCTTAAGTCATGTAAAAACATGTGTCAAGAGAGATATAAATAGAAAGAGTCAAATAAATTAATATTATGTATGTTTCACAACTTTCACCATTTCATCCTCTCCATGTTCACGTTGTAGGCTCATCTGATGGAAAGTGACTACCACCTCTCATGGGCATCTAAATAAACTCCAGGGGGCTTGCGGGTGCTTTGCTGGCCTTTAAGGAAGGATTATGCTCTATTCTTGAAGGTTCCTATGTCGTATCGGTTCTGAACAACCGCCCGTGAAAGCTGATTCAACAGGGTGATCGTGGGCAGTAACGAGAGAGGCTAGGATGTATTTATAACGTCGTATTGAGCTTCAGATAAGTATGTATTTTCATTAAAGCCATTAAGCAAATAATGATAAGAAAATCATCAATAATTGGACATATTGAAAATAAGTGCTGATACTTTAAGGAATACTTATATAATCTTTTGTCCTGGCAGACCGAGCTGATCACCGCATAACTAAAACTAGTAAGCCTATAACAACGAAAGCATCCGCTAAGGAATAAGTTTTGGAAATTTAAACTTGAAGGTGACACTGTACGGGTATTAATAAAATTTTGCGGTACGAATACAGGACCAAGAGTTGGTATAGACTAAAGTAAAGGTGCTTGCTGGGCAAAAGCTTCTTGGAGAATACGACGACCTTCATGGTCGAGTGGTGTGTACACCGGTTTTCATGGGTACGCCACTCCGAGATCCCGGGTTCGATTCCCGGCCGAGTCGATGTAGATTACCATTAGTTTTCTATGTTGTCTTGGGTCTGGGTGTTTGTGGTACCGTCGTTACTTCTGATTTCCATAACACAAGTGCTTCAGCTACTTACATTGGGATCAGAGTAATGTATGTGGTGTTGTCTCATATTTATAAAAAAAAATAGCTTATTCAGCTTTGCTTCTCCAGCACGGATTGGTAGATACAAATGTGACTTCAAGCTATTACAAAAAATTATGAAACGGATTTTACACGAAAAATATCTGGTGCATACCTGGCTTGAATATTAATCTTTTCACTGGGATACTTTGTCTTCATCAATCAAATCAAAGCTTTGACAAAAGTTTATCTACACATATGACAAAATTGAAGTGTCTGTTTGTAATATTAAAATAGCCCTTTTTTGCTCAATGCATATGTTTGTACACACGGTACATATACCAAAATAACATTTTTTTATTTCTGTCTGTCTATTTGTTACAGCTAATCTCTGGAACGGCTGGACCGATTTTGATGGGACTTTCACTGGCATATAATATAAAAAAAGTAACTTAGGTTTTTTTATTATATTTTTTTTGATAAATCCAAACGCGTACAAGGTCACGGGCACAGCTAGTATAATATAAAGTGCGAAGCCGGGACGGGTCGCTAGTTTGCAGTAAATCCGTCTAATCTCTTAAATTTGTTACCGTTCATTAGTTAAAATTAATTTCAGTTGAAAACATTTTGTTTCGAAACTTTGAGGTTAATTTGACAGATGTGACGTCGATGTCATTGATTTAATTAATTCGTACTTCGTATTTCGTTTTAATTATTATTTGGAAATTTTGACAAGAGAAGCGGTAACAATTTAATATTAACACATTTTGCTTTAAGATTATAAAATAATATAGGGAACCTTCAAATATTTGGGACTTTTTCGTGGTTTTATCTGTGACTTATTTCTTGTCAGATTTTGGATTCGTAGGCTGATCAGGTTGATTTTGGTCTGGTTTTCGATTGCGTCATCACTCTTGTTTGTAATTTAGAACATCCCTGGTGCTTAGTACCAGATTTTTTTATGGAACAATTTCATCATTGTATTATTAGCTTACATCCGAACTGCATTCTAGGTATAAAAGGGAAAGTTAATAATTGTTGTGTGCAATTTTGAAGGCTGAATAAGCACAACTTACGAATACTACAGGCACAAGGGACATAACATCTCAGTTCTCAAGATATATTGTAGACATTTCTAAATTTCTTACGCTACCATTATGTGGTGTTGGTTACCCACTCACCATCCGGTAACACAATTACTTGTTCGCCGATAATAATAAATGGTATAAAAAAGTTAAAGTGCCAGGTAAAGTTTTATAACATTAGTTATTTAAGCTGAATTGACGTGTGAATTTTTCCACCATGCATCCTTTAAAATCAGAGTGCGTATTTAATCTATCCATCGCCAAATATTTAGAAGAGAGTAACCAACCATTACTAAAAATGTGAAGGTGTTTACTTGGTGGCAGGGCTTGCACATTAACTTGTGCAAGCCTGTCTGCGTAGGTACCACCCACTCATCAGTTCTACCTCCAAATAACAGTACCCAGTATTGTTGTGTGCCGGTTTGAAGGGTGAGTGAGCCTGTCTAACTACAGGCACAAGGGACATAACATCTTAGTTCCCAAGGTTGGTGGCGCATTGACGATGTAAGGAATAGTTAATATTTCTTACAGCGTCATTGTCTATGGGTTCGGGTGACCACTTACCATCAGGTGGCCCATATGCTCGTCCGCCAACCTATACCATGAAAAAGAACATTTGCGCAATTCATTACGATCAGATAATGTAATGGCTGGATCCCATTTCGGATAGAATATATTATATCCGTGACGTCATCAAACTTATCACCTTTGACATAAATAAAATAACTTAATGAAATAAACCAGTGCAGTTCTATCGTCGAAGAAAAGTTGAATTTGTCGAATTCTAATTCAGCATCGAATTGAAAACGTCCGATTGACCGTTGAAACTTTAAATCAACTTCTTAGAAGTAACGGTACAAGGCCAGGAACAAGTTTTGCTGCCTTCGATTCGAATAGTACGATTTTGTATACATTAAGTAGAAAATTGTATCGCAGAGAATGAGGATAGCTAGTAGATGATCGGTTGATACGTCGTTCTTATGGTAAGAACAACAACAACAACAAACAACAACAACAGCCTGTAAATTTCACTGCTGGCCTAACGGCCTCTTCTCCCGTTTGAGGAGAAGATTTGGAACATATACCACGCTGTTCCAATGCGGGTTGGTGGAATGCACGTGTGGCAGAATTTTTATGAAATTTATCATATGCAGGTTTCCTCACGATGTTTTCCTTCACCGCTGAGCACGAGATGAATTATAAAGACAAATTAAGCACATCAATCAGCGGTGCTTGCCTGGGTTTGAACCTGCCATCATCGGTTAAGATGCACGTTCTAACCACTGGGCCATCTCGACTCTCTTATGGTAAACCAGTTTATATTAGGGTAGGCTCTTCTGGACCTTATAACACATGAAATAAATCTTAGTCTTATAATTGAAAGGAATGAAACAAAGGCGCTGTGAGAAACATTTACCATTCAACCTTGGGAACTAAGATGTCATGTCCCTTGTGCCTGTATTAACAGCTTACTCACCATTCAAACCGGAACACAATAATACCAAGTACTGTTGTTTGGCTGTAGAATATCTGATAAGAAGGTACCTTTCCAGACGGGCTTGCACACAGCCCTGATACCAAAACCTGTGAATCACCACCAAACCATCTTGTGAACTTTATCAATAAATTAGCTATATAAATAGTTAGAATTGGGTTTGTAGATGTAAATTAGTACGTTAATGGATTTCACGCCTAAGCCCGTTTCGTGAATCATTCCATCCATTTGTGTAGGTCGGGTGGAAATGTATTCTGTGGTTTTTCAGTTTAACACGTTCAGACAGGAGTAGTGAGGCTTCGATTTATAATGTATAGTTCCAATTATACGTATATTATGGATAAAATCACGTAGAGAATAAAATACCTCCCGAAGTGAGTCACAGAAACTCTTTTATTTTAAATAGTCATACAATACGGTGTTGCCATAGCAACAGAGTTGTTGATTATAGCCTAATGTATGAGAATTATAACCGATTTTAAACAAGAAATGAATAAAGGCAAGTAAAGACCATTAACGTTGACTACATACGACATTTTTGGAGGAGATTCTGAATAATATACGATAAAACATATAATATTTCTGTAGCCTAAGTTACTCCTTATTACATTCGCTAACTGCCAGTGAAAGTCCAATCAAAATCGGTCGAACCGTTCCAGCGATTATCTGGAACAAACAGACAGACGAACAAAAAGTTCTTTTTTTTTGGATATTTACTCTGAAACTTTTTAAACTCTGAAGTAATTATAGTACGACACAACTTAGATATAGCATCGGAAAATGAAATGAAACCGATTACTGCTGATTTGTACAATCAATAGAAATAGCTTCATATCGCGCTATTCGACGCTATTCTTCGCTATAGATTCTCGCGTCAGTTCAACCATGTCGACGTGTCAAATTGACGAATATATTAGGTCATATGATATTACAAGCTATTACGTTTGAGTAAAGATCATATTCACATAAGAAATAAATATTGATAATTTGATATAGCGTACGTAATTCAAATGTGATTGGTTTTACGAATTTTGCCGATGCTACATCTAAGTTGTGTCGTACTATACGTGATTATAGAATGAAGTTTCATGTCGTTTTTTTTTGTGTGGCAAGTCATAAATCATGATTAATTCTGACAAAGGTCATTAACCTTTATATATTTAATATTACTTCTAAATCCACGACAGAAATTAATTTGTAAATATTATAATTGAAAACGCCTCCGTTATTATGAAGAGAATTTGCGACCACGAAACTTGGAGAGATTTTCGCCAGAAATTGTAGCTCCCGAGTTGAACAACAGTTTTACGATGTAATAAACTACTGGGAAATTCTTAAGTTTCTAGGGTTCCGTGGAACAGCTACGGTATTCTCTTCATATTCTTATCTTAATTTTCGTACTAAAGTACTGTATATACAAGTCTAGTTGTACTACGCGGCTTCGCTCCCGATTTATGGGAGTTGGTTGTCAGGGAAAAATAAGTAGCCCATGTCCTTGGAGTTCGAGTATTTTTCACACAACAAGAACAGCCTGTAAAATCCTACTGCTGGGCCAAAGTCCTCCCCTCCCTTTGAGGAGAAGGTTTGGAATATATTCCACCACGCTGTTCCAATGCAGGTTGGTGAAATACACATGTGGCAGAATTTCTATTCAATTTGTCATACGCAGGTTTCCTCACGATGTTTTCCTTCACCGCTGAGCACGAAATGAATTATAAAAACAAATTAAGCACATGAATCAGCAGTGCTAGCGCGTTCTAACCACTGGGCCATTTCGACAAAATTTTAACAAATTCGGTGCATTGGTTTGGCTGCGAAAGAGCGTCAGACAGACAGTTACTTTCATATTTATAATATTAATATAGATTACAAACTGGTTTTAGTTTTAAATTTATTAGAGGATAAAGGTTGTAAAGAATCCTTGAATAAAATTATATACCTTTTGAATTTTTGGTATAGAAATAATAATAATGGTATAATTTAGGTAAAAATGCACAATCAATTATTACAATTTTCTCTTTATCTGTGTCTCTGACCGTTTGTTTGAGTAATTTCTGAAATGGCTGAACCGATTATGACGAAATGTTTGTACAAATAACCAGCGTTGCCAATGTGTGGGGAATTCCCCAAAATGCGGGGAATTGGTGTGGGGATTGTCACTGTGCGGGAAAAGGAGGGGAATTTTATATTATACCAAGACGATCGGTAATTGATTCTTTAGCCGATGTTTTGTTAGTACGAAAATTGAAATCGTATAGTCGATAATTGGTTAGTTAGTAGAGACGCAATAAGAAAAAAGACATCAAATACCATGCTTTTCCCTTTATTTCTATGTGAGGAATTGGATCATTTTTTCCCGACTTTGGGGAATTTCGCTTACGTTTTTGGGGAATTATTTGAATAGGTATTGGCAACCCTGTAAGTAACAGTACTTGATTACATCTCCAACAAAAGAAAAAGGTAACATTGTAATGACGAAATTAAGTGATAAAATGTCCGATATATTTATACGGAACCAAGCACATATAAAGCGGTTCAAACTTGTCAATATTCTTACAATTTTGTTTGTTCAACCCTGTTATTTGCTGAACGCGTGTTATTCTCCTTCACGATTGAATTTATGTCTTCTAGGAACCATTATTTTTTATATGTTAATGTTATATGTTGTTTGTGTATGAATATAATAATAATAGTTTACAAGTATAATAATAATATATAATAATAACAGACTGTAAATTTCCCACTCCTGGGTAAAGACTCTCCCTTTGAAGGGAAGGTTTGGAGCATATTCCACCATGCTGCAATGCAGGTTGGTGAATTTACATGTGGCAGAATTTCGTTAAAATTAGACACATGCAGACTTCCTCATGATGACATTCACCGCCGAAGTCGAGAGGAATTATGGCAAATTATGGAAAGATGTACGCTTTCTAACCACTGAGCTATCTCTTTTCTTTTTACGAGATATTTCGACATTATCTGCGATTGTCCATATCGGACTACCTCCTTTCTCGTATGTTTGCTGCGTAAGCACTGGTGACTACTACCATTGTCACTTTCACCCTTACCATTGTCACTTGTTTTACTTGTTTCACATTCGACACTCGATCCCGTAATTTACAAACGAAAAATAAAAAAATATAATAAATACCCTGTTTGAAATACTTGTAGTAATAAAAATAACCATGTTAATTTAATATTTTAAATACATGTGTATTATTAAATATGTGTTCATTATATAATGTCACCGCCTTGTCTGACTAGCTAGATATGAGGCTGTAGATATTGAGATCCACTTGATATCTTTCAGTGTTATTATATTTACCATCACATTAATTATGAGTCGAGATGGCCCAGTGGTTAGAACGCCTGCATCTTAACCGATGATTGCGGGTTCAAACCCAGGTAAGCACCGCTGTTTCATGTGCTTAATTTGTCTTTATAATTCATCTCGCGCTCAGCGGTGAAGGAAAACATCGTTAGGAAACCTGCATGGGACAAATTTCATAGAAATTCTGCCACATATGCATTCCACCAACTCGCATCGGAACAGCGTGGTGGAATATGTTCCAAACCTTCTCGTTAATGGGAGAGGAGGCTTTAGCCCAGCAGTGGGAATTTACAGGCTGTTGTTGTTGTTGTTGTTGTAATTATGACAATAAGGGATATAGAATGCATGTGAGTGTGCACAAACATTTTGCACTATATCCTTCATACTTGTGTCCTTTGAAATTGGCGGTAAAAACACTCAGGACGACTTCACTGATAAATAGTTCAACTCAAAGGGAATTTCAAACCATAGTTCAAACATTGAATGTAACGTCGTCGGAATTGAAACAGTAACTCAGAACTGGGTTAAAAATTCCATCAAGCGGCGCTTTCATCTTGTTAATACAGACTGTATGAGATCAAAGAGTGTTAGCCTTCGGACGGGGTTCTATTCCAATGTAGTACGAAAGAGGATTTTATTCGAAGCTAATGTAGTTTCTGAATGTTTTCCCTGCGTTTGTATATATTATTTTCAAGTCTTATTTTCTAGACATTTGTTTTTTTCTACTTATTTTTATTCTTTTATAATAACTGCCTGTAAATTTCCCACTGCTGGGTTAAGGCGTCCTTTCCCTTTTAAGGAGAAGGTTTGGAAACGATGACAAATTTACGAAGAGCGTGTGTGAGGAAGATTATGTTGAAGCATGCGTATGAATAGATTCTTAGAATGGGTTCAAAATTAGAAATTATTCGATCTTACATATGATGTAATCCGTTGCATTGATGGAGCCGAGATGGCCCAGTGGTTAGAACGCGTGCATCTTAACCGATGATTTCGAATTCAAATCCAGGCTACCACTACATATATGTGCTCAATTTGTGTTTTTAATTCATCTCGTGCTCGGGGTGAAGGAAAACATCGTGAAGAAACCTACATGTGTCTAATTCCATCGAAATTCTGCCACATGTGCATTCCACCAACTCGCATTGGAACGCGTGGTGGAACATGTTTCAAACTCTCGTTAATGGGAGAGGGGGCCTTAGCCCAGTGATGGGAAGTGTACAGGCTGTTACTTTACTTTACTAAATATAATGATTTTATAACCAAAACGTTACAACTCAAGCAACAAATTATAATACGTACAAAACGAAAAGCTGGTTCAGAAAATTGTACATTCAGTAAATCGAAACATTCTCAAATGAACCAAGTTTATTTCGATAAATTGTTACAAATTCAAGACAAGACTATTCCCCAGGATGTACAATATTTCAGAGCCCAGTTTATTTCGTCGACAATAACTCCAATTCGACCAAGATATCCAGTTCAGAAATAATTCTCGGCTCGCGAAGTTGCCTCGGCAATATTCGGAATTTCCTGGAGAACTCTGTTCATGAAATCAACACAAAGGGCTTATGACGTGCTCGCAAAACGGGAAATGTTTGTGAATTTAAGATAAAGATATTTCAAAAGATCTGCGTCAAGTTTTGCTGAGGCTAAGTTAGCTGTGAGCGATGATATCAGTGAAGAAATAAGTTTGAACATAACATCTACAATAATTTTGCATAATATTTTTATTGTGCAATAATATTGAATACCCTCTTTGAATCCAAACGTTCAATAATATTTAGCGATAAGATTGACAAACCATTCACTTGAATATTTTCACGAGAGAAACATGTCTGACGAAGTTATGGCTGCAAACAACCGGTCAAAACAGTGAACTAAAAAAAATTGCGGAATATTGACCTTACACAACATCAGACGGTCAATTTAATCTATTTAATTGAATCCCATTGGGCTAACGCCTCTTCTCCCGTTGAGGAGAAGATTTGGGGCATATTCCACCAAGCTGCTCCAATGCAATGCAATGACACATGCAAGTTTCCTCAAGATGCCTGGGTTTGTCATCAGTTAAGATGCACGCCTTCTAACTGGGCCACCTCGCCTCAAACTAACGAAAAAACTGAACTAATCCTACACATTACAAAAATACACATTGTGCAATAAAATTTGAGCTTCCTCAAACTTCTGTTCAATCATTGCGCAATTTTTCAATATTATCCCTACACTGCTAATAATGTTGCACAATCAACTGGATTGTGCAACATTATTGTAGATGCCTTAAAAAAATATTGTGTATTTATTTTCTTGCAAACCCAGTGTTACCTGATCGTAAGGAAGCATCAGCTTCACATTTCGAGAACTAAAGAAACTGCCTTTCAATTAGCTAATGCAATTTTGGGTGGAAATAATATGTACAAGTTGATACTATAAATTGTAGTTACTACTACAATTTATTGTATCAACTTGTACTTTCCATTGTTCCAATAAACATAAAATTGGTTTATAATCTCGAGTAAAGCCAAGTAACTACGAAATCTTATTCTACAAAGGTATATTTTATCTCAGAGAAGATGACGATATCCGTGGTTCAGTAGTTTTGATGGGTACGCCACTCTGAGGGTTCGATACTCGTTTGTGGCGCCATCGTTACTTCTGATTTTCCATAAGAGAAGCGTGTGTGTGATGCTGTCCAATATAATGAAGTTGTCGGAAATTTGGGTTATTCGGTATATTCTTTCCTTTTGGATATAATAATCCCTTAGGGATAAGGCTTTGACAGTCATAATATTTTTATAGGAGCACTTTACTTGGTATTATTGTATTCTGGTTCGAAGGGTGGTTGAAACGTGTCATCATGCTACTTATCGTGGAATTATATTTCTTACAGCCGATGTTCCCATTATGACCATATGGTCCCACTTGTCAGTCTACCTACCTGTATCATAAAAGAAAATAACAACAAAACCTTTGAGGTTTTACATTCAATATCCAAAAGGAACATTGGTTTCAGTTTTTCGTCAATAGGCCAACCCTTTTAAATGGACGGGAAGCAACTCATCAATCCCTCGCACCAGCTTTTATTGGCTCTCGATCTTGACATCGTTTGACCCGAACAATGAGATTACCAAACTATTTTTTGGGTTAAACGATATTTTTACGGTGATATTTCATAATTCGAAGAAGGCTATAAAAGAGGCTACTCGCGTCATTTTTTCAGTCACCAATCGGAGAGGCCTATGTCCAGCAGTGGACGAAAATTGGCTGATGATGATGATGATGATTATAATTATATTTTTTATTAGGAAAACCAACAGTAGATACAATATCACATCCACAATAAAAATAAAAATTCAGGGAACCAAAACCCATCGACAATTATGAAATTTGGCAAAAAAGAATGTAAGTGTAACAAAAGTACTAATAATAATTCCGAAAACCCAAAATAAATAAATAAATATGAGACAACATCACATACATTCAGAAGTTACGACGGTAGCACAAACACCCAAGACAATATAGAAAACTAATGATAATCTACACCGACTTGGGCGGGAATCGAACCCGGGACCTCGGAGTGGCGTACCCATTAAAACCCGTGTACTCTCCACTCGACCACGGAGGTCGTCAATTTTCTGTTACATTATATTATTTCATTTTTGCAATGAGGAGTACCAAGAGTAGATACAATATCACATAGAGATTGGTTGTCACGAGAAAGAGTAGCCTATTTTCTTCCTTGGAGTTCAAATGTGTTTCATTCGGTTCATTGGTTTGGTAGTGAAAGAGGGAGAGAGAGATACTTTCACATTTACAATAAAGTATAGATTATTCGACACTAAAGTTCTTCATAATCTCAAGCTCATTGTGTATTGTTTTAAGCTAATAGCCAGCTAACTGTATAATGAGCTTTGTGAGCCGCTTAGAAAGACTAGGTATTTTCGTTTTTAATTAAAAAAACTTGATCCCTTGATCAAGTTTTTAGCCTAGTTTAACGTAGAATTCTTATAAAATATTTTTTTATGAACGGCTGATCTGGTGTCTTAGAATTTTCTGCGATAAAATCCAAATTTTCTATCAGCTCGATCCATAGTTTGCACTCAAGAACTAGGGAATTCCAACTTTATTAACCAGGGATTTCAGTTGATATTCCCTTGAATTGGGGTGCAACTTAGCAAATAACTAGTCAAAACTTTAATTTATACATATTATAATAAAATTGGAGTGTCTGTTTGACATATTAAAATAACCGCTTTTTAATAAACGCATTATATTTGTATACATGGTATATATTTCAAAATATTTTTTACCAAATTTTAATCTGTTTGTTCCACCTAATCTCTGGAATGGCTGGACCGATTTTGATGAAACTTTCACTGGGAGATAGCTAATAAAATAAGGAGTAACACAAGCTTAACAATAGCTTTTTTTAATTCAAACGTGGGCGAAGTCGCGGGTGAAGCAGTAATTGAAAAAACAACTTACCGTATCGCACAGCTAGTGCCATCTTCATCGTCCTCTCTCTTCCGCCGACGACGGTTTATGTATAAGTATGCTGCAACCGCGAAGAGTAGGACAGCAGCACCCACACTCAGCAGCGTTATCAGGACTACGTCACGAGTTTTCATTGTAACCTGTGAACAAACAACAACAGCCTGTAAATTCCCTCTGCTGGGCTAAAGGCCTCCTCTCCCTTTGAGGAGAAGGTTTGGAACATATTCTACCACGCTGTTCCAATGCGGCTTGGTGGAATACACATGTGGCATAATTTCTATGAAATTTGTCACATGCAGGTTTGCTCACGATGTTTTCCTTCACCGCTGAGCATGAATCAGCGGTGCTTGCCTGGGTTTGAACCCGCAATCATCGGTTAGGATGCACGCGTTCTAACCACTGGGCCATCTCGACTCGACCTGTGAACAAATGCAACCTTCATTTATATCTATACGGCGAACCGTTCCAGCTTCACAATCCGTTGAGAGTAGTGGGATCAACTGTGTCCCTGTATTTGGGTTGACGCTTTTACATATATTATAAGTTGGTCAAGTTCCTTTAAGTTACCGCCATGGATAAAATTACTCAAGATATATAAAGATAAGATGATGACTGTTGACTTCCGAGCAGGATATATTAATTTCAATATTTTTTCTTTAACTAATAAAAAAAAAGTAAAGTAACAGCCTGTAAATACTGCTGCCTCTGTTCCAATGCGGGTTGGTGGAATGCACATGTGGCAGAATTTTGATGAAATTAGCAACATGCAGGTTTCCTCACGATGTTTTACTTTACCGCCGAGAACGAGATGAACGAGTGCTTGCCTGGATTTGAACCCGAAATCATCGGTTAAGATGCACGCGTTCTAACCACTGGGCCATCTCAGCCTTAACTAATATGACTATGTATTTTTTAAGTGTTGAAAAAGAGTAACTACTGACTTTCTTGCTTGTTCTTCTCTGTAGAATCTATTCTCCGAACCGGTGGTAGCTTCATTTAATTGTAAAATGACGATTCAAAAGTGCTTGTAAAAGCCTACTTGAAGAAAGTTTTTTTTTATTTGTTTTTCGATTTCATAACAACATTATTACCGCCCCTATGCCTTTTTTGGAATTTGGGCAGTCTGTAAGCAGTAAAAAAATATATGGTACATAATTCCAACTAATCATCTAAAAAGGCAAACTCTACCTGCGAATACAGTTAGTGGGTTCAAATCAATGTAAATGGAATCAAACTCCAATAAGGCTTTTGAACCTAA
Organism: Vanessa cardui; assembly: GCF_905220365.1. Lineage (NCBI taxonomy): Eukaryota > Metazoa > Arthropoda > Insecta > Lepidoptera > Nymphalidae > Vanessa > Vanessa cardui. The sequence goes on from NC_061151.1 coordinate 5,597,666, forward strand.
AGCTACTTCCAGTTTGGAAAGGAAGTTCAAAAAACAAGCGGCAAGGAATTCAGAAGTTACTCTTTTCTTAAATTTTAAATATTTTTATAGTCTATTCATTATTAACAAACATTTTGAATTTTAAAATTGGTAAATTTAAAATGGTTGTTCTCTGATGATGGTACTTGATACACTTACGAGCTCTTAACGAAAAATCCCTAAATTAGCTCTGACACCCCATTGATTTAGAGGAAGGAAGGAAATAAGCGGAGATGGCCCAGTAGTTAGAAAAATCTTTTTCCTTTTTTTATGACGCTGTAAGAAATATTAACCATTCCTTGCATCGTCAATGTGACACCAACCATGGGAACTAAGATTTTATGTCCCTTGTGCCTATAGTTACACTAGTTCACTCACCCTTCAAACCGGAACACAACAATACTGAGTACTGTTATTTGGCAGTAGAATAACTGGTGAGTGGATGATACCTACCCAGACGGGCTTGCACAAAGCCCTACCACCAAGAAAGAAGCTGATTAACAGATGTCATTGTGTTCAATATTTACTAAACGAAGTATTTTAAAAATTTTACTTGCATACTAAAATGACAAGAAAAACGGTCTATTTAAAATTTCAGCATTTCTTTGCGAATGAAGAAAAATATCAAGGTTTGGAGTATACACTAAACTGTTTGCAAATAGGTGGCAGATTCCTTCATCACAATACTTTTCCTTTACTAATAACTAGATGACTAAAGATTCATTAAGCTCATGAAATTTCAGTACTGCTCATTTCAAGCTCATCAATTCTGTTAAAATTCTAAACACTGTGCTAAATTTACTTTCTATCATAGTCATCAAAATTCTGAAAATTGTATTTATTCTATGCTTGAAAATATTTGTTTCGTTTAAATAAATAAAACGCTAAACTCTTAGATTCAGTGCACAGAGCGTGCAGAAAATTTATTACAAAGCCATGATTATATTCCTCTAGATTTGCTTTCAACGAGCTACGAGTTTTCCCAATAAATTCTATACAGAGCGCTAAGGAGAACGCGGTGTAGCGTTTTATGGATGTAAAACTTTGCCTTAGCGTTTTAACGAATAACGCTCAACGTTGCGAATTGCATTTCATTTTAATCTGCGAAAAGTTTCGTAGAACGTTTTCTAATTTATGGAGATCTCGTAATAATAATTTTATGTTGATAGATTCAATTAGTTAAATATAAATAGATTTTAGACGACATCACATACATTAGTCTGATCCCAATGTTAGTAGCTTTACTTGTATTATGGAAAATCTGAAGCAGCGACGGTACCACCACGACAACATAGAAAAGTTATGAACTTTTTCTACACCGACTCAGCCGGGAATCGAAACCACACCGGTTTCAATGAGTCGCTATCCACTCGACCACAGGGGTCGTTAAATTGGGTTTATGTTTTGCATAACATTTTAAATGAACAGTGCTTTTATAGCATTGGTAGGCGGATGTATAAATGGGTAGGCCCATAACGGTTACCATCACCCATAGACAAAGTCAACAATGCGCCACCAACCTTGGGAACTTAGATGTTATGTCTCTTGTACACTTTCTCACTGATACGTAATGAAATTGTAAATTTGCCAGGAAATTTTGTTGAGCAATTTTAATCACTTGCATAAAAATAAATAAATAAATACTCGGTACGAGATAACATCGCATACATTACTCTGATTCTGATCTCAATGTAAGTACCTAAAGCACTTGTGTTTTGGAAAATAAGAATTAACGACGACACAAACACCCAGACCCAAAACTAATGATTATCTTCATTGACTCGGCCGGAAATCGAACCCGGGAGATCTGAGTGGCGTACCCATGAAAACCGGTGTACACACCACTCGACCACGGAGGTCAACTTCTTCCAAGACAATCTCATAAATGACTGACTTTCAGCTACGGACAAATCTCAAAAGACTAAAGATACTATGGCAACAACATTTAATTGGTGGTAGGGCTTCGTGCAAGCCCGTTTGGATAGGTACCACCCACTCATCAGTTATTCTACCGCCAAATAACAGTACTCAGTATTGTTGTGTTCCGGTTTGATATCAAAGATGCATCTTGCTCTGGTCGCCCTGTTATGGACAAAATTGATGTCATTTTTGAAAAAGTGGAGCAAGATCGGCATATTAGTAGTTACGATGTAGCTGAAGAACTGGCAATTGACCTCAAAACGGTTTTGACTCATTTGAATAAAGCTGGGTACACAAAAAAGCTGGATATATGGGTGCCTCATGAACTCACTGAAAGAAACCTAATGAACCGTGTACTCATTTGTGATTCTTTATTACGACGCCATGAAACCGAACCATTTTTGAAGAAGCTGATAACTGGTGATGAAAAGTGGATCACATACGACAACAACGTGCGAAAAAGATCGTGGTCAAAGGCCGGTCAAGCTTCACAGACTGTGGCAAAACCCGGATTAACTCGCAACAAGGTAATGCTGTGTGTATGGTGGGATTGGAAGGGCATCATTCATTATGAGCTATTACCGCCCGGCAGGACCATCGATTCAGAACTGTATTGCGAACAATTGATGAGATTGAAGCAAGAAATTGAGAGAAAGCGGCCAGAATTGATCAACAGAAGGGGTGTGGTTTTTCACCATGACAACGCTAGACCTTACACATCTTTAGCCACTCAACAAAAATTACGAGAGTTTGGCTGGGAGGTATTAATGCATCCGCCGTATAGTCCTGACCCTGCACCTTCAGATCTTCATCTGTTTCGGTCTCTGCAGAATTCCTTAGGCAGTGTCAGGTTAACATCACGAGAGGACTGCCAAAACCACTTGTCGCAGTTTTTCGATCAGAAGCCCCAAAATTTTTACAGCAATGGGATCATGTCACTATCAACAAGATGCCAAAAAGTTATGGAACAAAATGGCACCTACATACTTTAGTCAAATGTAAATAAACTATAAAAAAAACTTTTTGAATTTTCATATAAAATACGAAGAAACTTTTTCCCCAACCTATTATATTACCTACAAAGAACTGAGAAGGCCCAGGCAAGCACCATTAAATTTTCATGTGCTTATTTGGTGTTTATAAGGACAACACCGCGATGAAACCAGCATGTGACTTTTTTCACCGAAATTGGAACAGCGTGGTGGAATATGCTCTTCTCAAAGGGAGAGGAGGCTTTGGAATAGCAGTCATAAATTTACAATCTGTTACTATTATATTATATTTATTGTTATAACTTCTAAATGACTTAAATCATAATGTTTCTCAAATTTTAGCATACAACTAATTCGAAACCCAATTTTGGCGTAAAGTTTCACCCAGGAATCTCGATTGCAGGTGTGAACTAAGCTTGACTAAGCTAGCTAAGCCTGATTAATAAGATGGATTACTGTTTCAGCCGTAAGCCAAAATGGATTTTGATATTTAACACTCGAATTGTCGACTTCGTCCGTTAAATATCTTTTAAAATGTTTGAAGATAAATTTAACTAGTTTGAAAATGTTTTCGAAGTTTTATTTTAGAGCAAAAATGGTCAAATAATCAAGGTGAAGGTTGTTTCAAATTTTAATAGCAACCGAGTTTTCACGTACTTTTAATTAATAACGTCTTACATTGTGAAGGACAATATAATCAACATAGAAAATACAATCAACTTACCATTTAGAAAATTTAAAAAGTTTATTAAGAATAAATTAATAAATAAATCTTATTATTTTTTAAAAGAATACTTTTAAGAATCAAACACTCGGGTACCATCACAGACACTATTTATTTATTATAAAGAACAGGATTGTAACATATGTAAACTTGAAAAGAGCAACTATGCGAGTTTCTTGCCATTTCTTTTTTAACCAGATATTTTCAACTTTGCTCTATCATAAATTTAAATCATTTGTAAAAATTACATTGGTAAAGAAGGCATATTATTCAGCCACTCCTCCGAGCAAACCAAAACAAAATCTTCCAAAGTATAAAATCAGAAATGAAATGTGTTTTGACATTTTAACGTTTAAATAGCTATTTAGTTTTACAAGCACATGGCATTTATAGCAATAATGTGCACTTTAATTTCAGCATAGCTCTGAAACTCACAGCAAATGCAACGTGTGCGTTTAATATATTTTACAGACGCAATAAACTCTACGCGGTTACTTCGAGCTTATATATCCCTTACTACGTTTTAACAGCAAATAATCTATACATATAATAAAATTGGTGTGTTTGTTTTTTATAATAAAATAATCGCTTTTTACTTAATGCATATGTATGTATACAAGGTACATATACAAAACTTTTATTTTCGTCTGTCTGTTTGTTTCGGCTAATATCTGGAACGACTGGACCGATTTTGACGGGACTTTCATTGGCAGACAGCTGATGTAATAAGGAGTGGCATAGGCTACTTTTTTGTTAAATTCAAATACACAAGAAGTCACGAGTACAGTTAGTGTTTAAAATAAATTTTACATAGTTAAGTTAATTAGTTTAAGTTGCGTGATTCTTAACCGATTGTTAAGATATGGTATTAAGTTTTTTCTTCATCGATCCGTGTTGAAAGCACGCATATTTATTGGAGTCGATCAAACCATTGATTTATGGTTTTATTTTTTAGTGATAGTAAATACGTTAGTGTTTGCCGGATTAGTAAGCTGAAGTGGCAGTGAGCTGGCCATATTTGTTGCAGAACCGATAACCGTTGGGGAAAACGTGTTCTAGAGTGGAGACCGCGTCTCGGCAAACGTAGTGTAGGAAGTCCTCGGGAACGGTGGATGACGATTTACGCAAGACGGCTGGCAGGAGCTGGATACGAGTAGTCGGAGAACGATCACAGTGGCGTTCAATTGGAGAGGCCTATGTCCAGCAGTGGACGAATATGGGCTGTTAATGATGACATAACTTTAAATGGTCTTCATAAATAACACGTAAAACCAGAAAACTGTGGTTATTTAGAAGACAAAGAAAAGTTAATTGTTCAATGTATTCGATGTCTCTGTTATAAAATATCGTTAGTTCTTTTCAACCGACTTCCAAAAGGAGGAGGTTATCAATTCGTCTGTATTTTTTTTTTTTTTTTTTTTTTATGTTTGTTACCTCATAACTTTTCACTGGGTGGACCGATTTTGATATTTTTTTTTTTGTTTGAAAGGTAGTGCTTCCCGTGGGGTCCCATTTTTTTTATTTTTTTTTCCGATGATGGTATCCATGTGAAAACGACATAAGTCTTAAATTTGCATTATGTATATGCGCGACAAATAGGTGAATAACTGAAAATCACGTTAACCAATTTTGATAATTCTTTTTTTATTATAAAATATATACTTCAAGGGTAATTTGGTGAAAGTTTGGTAAGGTTCTGAGCACAGGATCCATGACAAAGTAACGGAACGGAACAATTCTGAGGAGCACGTTAGCGATACTCGGTCGAAACTTTTATTTATAGGTTATTTGGATATTTGAGTCACCTTCCGTAATGTGGTTATGTTTATGTAATTATCATAGTCGAATATTATAATCAACTAGCTACCCACCCCGGCTTCGCACTGGTGCAATACTCATACTAAATATACTACAGAATTTGTTTATATACGACATCACATCGCAAACTTCTAAAATTATCAGTGTTTCTTTACTATATTGTTCATGTATTATATACACAAACCTTCCCCTTGAATCACACTATCTTTTAAAAAAAACCGCATCAAAATCCGTTGCGTAGATATAAAGATATAGGGACAGAGAAAGCGACTTTGTTTTATACTATGTAGTGATGGAACTCCTATACGGCTCGCAGTTAGGGTGCGATATGGGGCAGAATTTCTTACTATCTTTAATCAAATTTTGTGTATGTGATGTGATGTCATATGATGTACGAAATATAGTTGGTCTTTTTCAAAGTTTTTTTGCTGAGTTCGATTACAGCTCTTTCGAGGGATCCTTGTAGTTTACGTCGCGTGACGTATTAAATCCGCATTTTCGAAAGTCTATTTTTGCTTTATTCGCAAGTTTCCTTTGAAATTGTCCTCGAAGTAGTTTCTGACTCATATAAACGAAACGCTTAATCTATCCATATTAAAAAAAAATAGTTAGTCAACATCAGCTTCACTTAAAATCAAAAAATAAATAAAATTTTAACAAAAAGAAAAACCGACTTCAAACAAAACACTATTTTAAAACAAATGAATATGCACGAAAAAGTAATAAAAATAATTGCGTATTCAACATATTTTTTAGAGTCTTCCTAAGTTAAATGAAATGAAAAATATTAGACTACTTAAAAGTCGATTAACGATTATATCATGTAGTTATAATTATTGTTATATTTGGAGTCGGTGTCAGCCAATAAAACCCTACAGTATATCTATCAAAAAACAATACGAGAATACTTTAACAAATATGTTTTTTTACAAATTACCTTTTACACAATAATATACTGGATCAATCAAGGGGCTCGTATCGCTTCTTTCTTTTGATTGTTGGGGCAAGGGCACCGTGGCTGACACCGGCTCCAAATATACCAATAACTATAACCACATGATATAATCGTTAATCGACTTTTAAGTAGTCTAATATTTTTCATTTCATTTAACTTAGGAAGACTCTAAAAAATATGTTGAATACGCAATTATTTTTATTACTTTTTCGTGCATATTCATTTGTTTTAAAATAGTGTTTTGTTTGAAGTCGGTTTTTCTTTTTGTTAAAATTTTATGCTTAAGAGAAAGCAAACTCCGAGATTAGACATATTTATGAAAATAACACTATTTAATTTTGATTTTTGATACAAATATACCTTCACTTCAACCTAGTAATAAAAGTCATAAAATAAGCACTGGATTGTAAAACTAGGGTATAAGTTTACGATATTATGACGTTTATTGCGTGTATATAAGCCACATAATGGCTTGCATATTGACGTGAGAATTATGTGGAGTTTTGCCAAAATGTCGGTACCTCGCCCCTGAAATTCAATTGTACTTGAAAATATTTGACCTCGTTTCTTAAGGTAAATATTATGAAGTTACATAAATACACTTTCAATATTTACTAACTAGTAGTCGCCTACAACTTCGCTGGTCTTAGGGTGTTGATTGCCATGTGTTAATATATAAAGTTTAACAAAAAGAAAAACCGACTTCAAACAAAACGTTATTTTAATACAAATAAACATGCAATAAAAAGTAATAAAAATAATTGCGTATTCCCCATATTTTGTAGAGTCCTCCTAAGTAAAATGAAATGAAAAATATTAGACTGAAACTGACTAAAAATATTATACTGTAGTTATAATTATTGTTGTATTTGGAGCCGGTGTCAGCCACGGTCACGCGCCTCAACAATCAAAAGAAAGAAGCTATACGAGCCCCTTGATTGAGCCCCAGTATGTTATCCTATAAAAGGTAAAATACATATCTTAAAGTATATCGTATTGTTTTTTATCAATCATAATTAAGAAAAAATAAGTATAATTTTTTTATGAATCATAATATTGTGATTTAATAAAAAAAAAACATGTGAAATCAGAGAAATAAATACATATTCTAATTATAACGTTATTTTAATGGTTTGGAGCTAAAATGGCCTAACTATCATTTTGAGTAAAAAAAATTTGCCACATAAAACAAAATATAATTTTGTTCCAAACTTGGTGTTCGGGCTTAATGCCTTGTTTGGGTACCACCAAATGATCAGGTACTCTATCACCAAACAACAACGCTTAGTATTGTTGTGTTCCAATTTCAAGAGCGATACTACAGGATGCGATGCAATGGACAGAAAATCTTAGTTCTGAGTTGGTGCATTGGCGAAGATTAAAATTTCGTACGTCACGTTCCATAAGTTGGACTATTGGCCGTCAAGTTAATTTATTATAAGTCATTTTCTTAGATATCTCCAACTAAATACACAACAGGTATACTAATATTATAAATGTGTTTGTTTGTACATGGGGATAATTTTCGGAACTCATAATCGGAAAGGTATATTTCGTCCTAGGCACTGGTGAGTCTCACATACCTCCCTCCTTTCACCACTGTGTATATTCTAATCTGTGTTGCAGAACTATCGACACTGAATATCGATAGTTCACCTCGAAAACTATTCAGGATATCGACAGAACAGAACTACCTATACTATCAAAAGTATCAAAAGTATTTCTCATGGCAACTATCGACACTCAAACTCAATTTCAAATAACTTAATTCAATATAGAAATATTACACTTACTTATTGCTAGACTTGATACTCAAAATACTACTACCGATTCGGCGAAAGAAAATCAGCTATACTACTATACCATCGATAGTATTGACACGCAATGATACTATCGATAGGCTATATGGTATATCGATAGTGGACTATCAATATGCAACACTAGTTCTAACAATAATTAAGGAACATTGACATTGGCATTCGCACCAGGCCAAAAAGATATCTGCGGTCTATTTTAAATGATAGCGCATAGATTATCTGTGATTGCGGGCCGAATCGAAGGTTGACTGCGAATAGCCTTAAACGTGCCAAAATAAGATAGAAATCTATGGCAATGCTTCCGAATCTAGATCAATTGGTTTATATAACCAATTGACTACTAGGGATACACGAATTAAAGATCTCTTAAAGATGAATGATCTTTATTGCTTAATACTCACACACCACTGGGCCCATGGGAACCTGGCCCATTGGGCCAAAATACATTGACACGGCAGTTGTAGGCTGCTGTTGAGGACATTCCCGGGCAAGTAGGTTCGCCTCCAGGCCCGTAATCCGCTCAACCTAGGCCGAGCAGGACGAACCACTTCTTCTGCTCAATACTTAATCTTATAGAGACGTCCCTTATTGACGATATCAAAATTAACCCCTTAAAGGCGAATAAAGCTGCTAGCGTCAACTGGTTATATAATATAGCAAAAACAAATTAGATACAAGATTTTGTAGATGATAAAAAGGTTTGAATTAATACCTGTTGACTTCCAGGCAGAATACATTACATACATATATAATTGTATTTAACCAATATGATTGTATTTTTTGAATGTTGAAAAAGAGTAAATACTCCGTTTCTTGTCGGTTCTTTCACTTAATTGTTAAATGACGATTCAAAAGTGCTTGTAAAAGCCCACTTGAATAAATTTTATTTTGATTTTGATTTTGTTCCAACCAGCTTTCCGATACATCTACTTTTAACTGACAATTTTATATTATACTAGTTGGTGCCCTCAGCTTTGCTCGCGTTTTAAAGGTTTGGTTGTCATGTATTAAGCGAAATTGCCTATGTCCTTAGTGGACAAATTTGCTTTTTACCAAATTCGATATTAACCTAACATCGATTTGGAAAATATCCTGCAAGAAACAAAGTTATTACACTTTTTCAATAAAAAAAATACAAGTAATAATCATATACAATATTATTTTATATTTTTGACGAAGTAGTGTGTACATCGATTTTCATGAGTACGCCACTCCGAGGTTCGATTACGATTACCGGCCGAGTCGATATAGAAAATTCATTAGTTTTCTATGTTGTCTTTTGTCTGGGTGTTCGTGGTACCGTCGTTACTTCTGATTTTCCATAACACAAGTGCTTTAGCTATTTACATTGGGATCAGAGTAATGTATGTGATGTTTTCCCGTATTTATTATTTATTATTGTTATATTTATACATTAATGAACGAATATTAACACCATATTTGTTTGTAAATTAAATTTTGTACATTATAATATGCATTTAAATTAAATTATAGGCAAACGTGAAATGTTCTGTGTTTACGATTCGAATACTCTGCTCCAGGAAGGGCGTACTAATTTCGTAAAGTTAAAATTTTGGGGTCACAAGCTTATCTCTACTTCTTGTGTTTACACAGAATTTGTCCCGTTTTATCAGCTAATTACCCCTAAGGGAGTAACAAGCCACGAACTTTGAGATTCGCCATTGTTACATAACATTACAGTTGACAAAACAAATTCTTCAACTTTCACTTGGTGGTAGAACTTTGTGCAAGCCCGTCTGGATAGGTACCACCCACTCATCAGTTATTCTACCGCCAAATAACAGTACTCAGTATTGTTGTGTTCCGGTTTAAAGGTTGAGTGAGCCAGTGTAACTACAGGCACAAGGGACATAATATCTTAGTTCCCAAGGTTATGGTTAAGGACGATTCAAGGAATAGTTAATATATCTTACAGCGTCATTGTCTATGGGTGATGGTGACCACTTACCATTAGGTGACCCATGTGCTCGTCCGCCAACCTATACCATAAAAAAGAAAAAAATAACTAAAGAGTCCATGAACTTGAATGCGTATACTATCCAAAAAAAATTGGGTTACTTTTAGACGATGAATATTATTTGGGAATGACCTATAAATCTCAATTAATGAGGTAACTTCAAATCTGTATTTCTTACAGAGAGAAGGTGAATCAGCCACCATTGTTAAGTGGTCACCATCACCCCTTTGACAGACATTTGCGTTGTTAAATATTCCTTACATCTCCAATGCACTGCCAACTGACAGCTAAGATGTTATGTACTTGGGACCTTTAATTTCACCAACTCACTCTCAAAGAAGGAAACAATACCAATTACTGCAGTCATATGATGAGGTGGTACCTATTCGGGAAATTTTCTCAAATTCTAATCACCAAGTATTCGGACAGTGTGAATTATACTAAAAATTCGACCAGTTAAATGAATAAATATCATGGAAAACTCGCTTTAACGAACTTTAATTAAAAAGTTTTTCTTGTCATTTCCTTCCCTTAGTTTCGCCAGCTCTTTCTAGGTCACATTATTTTCTGTTTCGAACCGGTGGCTGTGATAGGATTTTATTTTATTAATGTCATCTTAATGACTGACTTTTTATCAATTCCTCTCATCAGATTAGCTCCAGATGAAGAAAGTCAAAACAAATTGCATAAAAAACTGTTTGGAAATATTTTTTGGAACGAGAATTTTGTGCATATAATTACAATTGGCAGAAAACTTTAGGTTGGTAAAATGCATTACGCCACTTCTACGCTTATTCTCACTTTATTCTTACTTCTTTATTTCTCAATCTCCGTCTCTACTCATTATGTACGCTTTTATAAATCATAGTAATTATTAAACTTTTTTAAATTTTGAATTTTATTTCTTGTCATTGAATTATTGTCAAACGCTGTTGATTTATTTACTCAGTTTTTTATTTAATACTAACTATTATTTAATCTAATATTATAATTGGGAAAGTGACTGTTAGTTGGCGAACGAGCAAATGGTCCACCTGATACTAAGTGGTCACCACCGCCCATAGACAATAGCGCTGTAAGAAATATTAACCAATCCTCTCCACCATTGACTTACCAACCTTTGGAACTAAGCTATTATGTCCCTTGTACCACACACTGGCTTACTTACCCTTCAAACCAGAACCCACCAATACTGATGTTTGTTATAATATCTGATGAGTAGATGACCTTCCCAAATGGGCTTGCACACAGCCCTTACGTCATGTATTAGACTGCTAACCTCTCAAACGAAACTGAATGGCCCTCGATACTTAACTTATATATATTTGACTATAAAAAGAAAGTGTAATACTTCTGTAGGAACTTCAATTTACATTAACATTCATATATGCGTCGACGTCCAGTAACGCGCTCCAACTAACAACAAAACAACAACAACAGCCTGTTAATTCCCACTGCTGGGCTAAAGGCCTCCTCTCCCTTTGAAGAGAAGGTTTGGAACATATTCCACCACGCTGTTCCAATGCGGGTTGGTGGAATGCACATGTGGCAAAATTTTTAAGAAATTTGTCACATGCAGGTTTCCTCACGATGTTTATCTTCACCGATGAGCACGAGATGAATTATAAAGACAAATTAAGCACATGAATCAGCGATGCTTGCCTGGGCTTGAACCCGCAATCATCGGTTAAGAAGCACGCGGTTTAACCACTGGGCCATCTCGGCTCAAACTAAAGCAAATCCAATTTCCGACTTATTTATACGACGCGAAAAGCGGCAAGCGCGTATGGCGCTCACCCAGCGCGCTCCATCGGATTTTCTTAGCAACTCACGAAATGAACATAGACATTGCAGCGTCGTGATTGCTCGAAAAATCGAACTATTAATTCGTCGTTAAATTTCTAAAATATTTTCAATTGTAATGTACAACTTCTAATTGGCTGACTCGTAATTTTTATCATTGTAAATTTTGTATTTATATTGACACTTTTGCCGAATAAAATAATTCCGATCCAACCAGCAAGAAGTGTTCTTTTACTCAAGAAAAATTTAAAAGTAGTAACAACAAACTAGCTAGGGACCAGTAACCCTACACTTCTAAACTGAACCGAATCACAACACTTTATCACAAATATTTTACATAGCATTGAAACATATGAACAAAACTCTGTGTATTGTTGATCAAAGAGTTTTCCGTTCGACCTAATTGCACGGCCAGAACAAAAAATTCGAACTCCATTGAACAAAACGATTCGTCTGAACCAAATAAATACAGGGTGCGAACGTGACTTAATTCCGAAACGGAAAATTGTTAAAAAATCCATTGAACCTTTATTAACATAAGAATTAATAACATTAAATAATTAAATATATACAAATGTGAACTAAAACCAGTTACTGTAGAAATCTTGACCGCGTGGAATGGTGGCAAGAATGATAGCAGCATTTCCCCGTTGAATCGCAATTTCGATCCTCTGGGCAAACGAACCAGCCCTCCTGTCACCAGTGCAGGCAATGAGGCGAGGAGTTATACTTTTGATGAAGCTTTTTGCACCACTACTCCAAGAGCCAAGCATTACGACAGCAAATGAAACAAAAAGTTATTTGACAAAAGAACTAGAAATTATATAACAAAAAAAACGTATTTGTCTTTTAGCATGTAATGTTAAAAAAGAGTAACTGCATTACTTGCTGGTTCTTCTCGGTAGAATCCGAATTAACTACGCTGTCCAACATTATCAATATTTATTTCTCATGTGAATATGATCTTTACACAGACGTAATAACTTGTAATATCATACGCGTATATATATGACGTAATATATTCGTCAATTTGACACGTCGATTTATAAGCCCTTGCTTTCTCTGACGCAAGAATCTATAGCGACAAATCGCGTTGAATGGCGCGATCATCATCATCATCAGCCCGTTTTTGTCCACTGCTGGACATAGGCCTCTCCCAGTGCACGCCACTGTGGTCTTTCTCCGGCTACTCGCATCCAGCTCCTGCCTGCCGCCTTGCGTATATCGTCACTCCACCGTGCCTGAGGACGTCCTACACTACGTTTGCCGAGACGCGGTCTCCACTCTAGAACACGTTTTCCCCAACGGTTGTCGGTTCTACGATAAATATGACCAGCCCACTGCCACTTCAGCTTACTAATCCGGTGGGCTATGTCGATGACTTTGGTTCTTTGACGGATCACCTCATATCTGATGCGATCCCTCAAAGAAACGCCGAGCATAGCCCTTTCCATAGCACGCTGAGCGACTTTTAGCTGGTGGACCAGCCTTGTCGTGAGTGTCCACGTTTCGGCTCCGTATGTCATGACGGGTAGGACGCACTGATTGAAGATTCGTCTTAAGGCACTGTGGGATCGACGATGTTAAGATTCGACGTAACTCCCCATACGCTGCCCAACCCAGCTGAATTCTTCTATTCACCTCGTCCTCAAGGTTGTTTCTACCTAATCGCCGAGTCTGCCCGAGGTACACATATTTTTGAACAACCTCGAGGACGGTACCGTGTATCGTAGTCGGTTCCGGTAGAACATGTTCATTGAACATGACCGCTGCAAGAAATATTATTTTTTTCATTCCTTACATCACCAATGCACTACCACCCTTAAGAACTAAGATATTAAGATGTTATATTCCATGTACCTGATATAGGCTTACTCACCCTTCAAACCGGAACACATCAATAAAGAGTGCTGTTGTTTGGCGATAGAATATCTGATGAGTGGATGACCTACCGGTTTTATTGAAATTGCCGATGTAATCTAAGTTGTGTCGTACTATAAGTACTAATGAATTTAAAGATTCATTAATAAATTATAATTACAATAAGCTATTAAAGTAAACAGCCTGTACATTTCCACTGCTGGGCTAAGGCCTCCTCTTTATTAAGGAGAGAGTTTGGAACAAATTCCATCACGCTGTTCTAATGAGGGTTGGTGAAATGCACACGTGGCAGAATTTCGATGAAATTAGACACATGCAGGTTTCCTCATGATGTTTTCCTTCACCGCCGAGCAAACACAAATAAAAAGCTATTAAACTTTTAAATATATAAGCTATTAAACTTGATTAAACTAAGACACGTAATCTTTGTTTAAGATCGTTCAAACCTTCGCGCTATCAAATACAAATCTATAACGTAGGTATACGTAAAAAAGGTTTTTTAATCGCGCCAAGCTGGCGTTCATCCAACGCTGAATATTCCCAACAAATAGATTTAGACCACTTTACTCCTAATTGCCTGCATTTTATAAAATGGACGATGTGGCTTTTAAATTACGAACCTTTATTTGTGTTTCAAATGAAAATTTCGCTTTGTTCCATATAGTTAATTTTCACTTAGTAATAACGATTTTCTTTTTTTTATTCAAATGAAAGGCTTATTGACCATGTGATGAAATGTGTACAACAACAAAAACATCAACAGCCTGTAAATTTCCAACGAATACATCGAGATGAAAAGAGTTATAATAGGTTTGAGCCCACAATCATCGGTTAACATGCACCATTATAACCATTGGGCCATCTCGGCTCTTCGGCATTAGATGACGTCACAATTACATTTAAAACATCTACGTCCCATGTACAAGGCACCATGTAATAAAACATCCCTTAAATGTTACCCTGCTCATTGCAATAAATCAGACAAATTCCATTCTTAATTCTACAACAAGAAACGTCCGATTTGAAAATAGCCGACAGAATACTAATGAATATTTACAATTAATCTATTTTAAACTCAATAACTAGGAAATAAAGTCTATATTCGTGTGATGTGAGAGCAAAAAGGTTGCCTAAATACGTATTTTAAGAAAATTGGTCATAAATTGATCTCGCCCTTTTAGACGTGCATGGGTTCCATAATTTGGATTATTTGGTTTCTGTTACAGATAATTATACGGTCGGCTCATGGAGCACTTTGGAAAATGATACACCTTTTATTTAACATTACATAGAGTAAAATATAGTCGTTGACCGCAGTCTTCTCTATGTATGCTTAGATCTTTAAAACTACGCAACGGATTTTGTTGCTTTTTTTAAAAAGATAGAGTAATTCGAGGGGAAGGTTATTGTATATAATACATGGACAATATAGTTAAGAAACACTGATAATTTTAGAAGTTTCTAATGTGACGTCGTACATAAGCAAATTCTGTAGTATATTTAGTGTCAGTATTGTACCCGTGCGATGTCGGGCCGATAAGTCGAGATGGCCCAGTGGTTAAAACGCGTGCATCTTAACCGATGATTGCGGGTTCAAACCCAGGCAAGCACCGCTGATTCATGTGCTTAATTTGTCTTTATAATTTATCTCGTGCTCAGCGGTGAAGGAAAACATCGTGAGGAAACCTGCATGTGACAAATTTCATAGAAATTCTGCCACATGTGTATTCCACCAACCCGCATTGGAACAGCGTGGTGGAATATGTTCCAAACCTTTAGAGGCCTTTAGCCCAGCAGTATGAATTTACAGGCTGTTGTTGTTGTTTGTTGATGTCGGGGCGGGTCGCTAGTAAGACAATAAATAACAAAATAACAAAATCATAATCGACAACATACATATATGTATATCTACTATTTATACGTATATGCTCATGTTGATACACATAATGGCTGTAGTTTGAGTATAAACCTATTCATTTACATATACACCATTGACGCTAAATTATCCTCACGCATTAGTGTGAGTAGCGTGTTAACGAAATGTATTAGTGTGCGTGAGATGACTAATGTAAGAACAAACACAGGAAAGAAATACAAATTAGATTACTTTGTAAGGGACGCTGATAATTCAACGAGGGCAATGCTTAAGAAAGATATCTATAGCTAGTTTACTACAGATCCAGAAATCTTGGATCGAATTTTAATTTTTCTCAGTAATAACCAATAAATTGGAAGTTGAAGAGTATCACGTGAGAACTTTATCCCATCCCAGAGGATTATAAAAGGCCAAAAGTACGCTTATGTCTTTTGTATGTCTTACTATAAAATATCCTATCTGGAACAGATGTCTCCTTGAAAATAGATCAGGAAGTCAGTTAAGATATTAATGGTTAACTTTTAATGTCAGGATCGAATCTATGTCCTCACCATTCTTAGTTATTACCTCACCGCTATACTATAAAGGTATATTAAAAAAAGCCGGCCAAGATCGTGTCTGACACGCGCATGAAAGGGTACCGTAGCCATAAGATGGGCCATAGGATGGAAATTTAGCAATGTAAAAAATAATTATTTTTCGATAATTTTAAAAACCAATTTTTGGATTATCAGTATACATCTCTCCAACAATTATGGCAATCGGTGCAGAAACGGCGGAGAAGGAGCCAGGACAGACAGACGGACAGATATGACGAAACTATAAGGGTTCCTAGTAAACTGAATCTTAAAAATGAATCAATGAATTTGGTGCTAAGCGCAAATCTCGAAAACAGCTGAATCGATTTCGTTAATTTTTTTTAGAATATTCCTTGAAATACGAGGATTATTTTTAAGCAGAGAAAAAGTTGCCTGATAAAGTCTAAAAACGATGCCTTTTTACAAGCGTTTGGTAATAAATTATGTAAATCAATTTCAACGTTAATAACATAACATAAAGACAGAAGATGTGGGTTTGACCGATTTGAATCACGACCCAGGGGAACTTAACCTCAGGACATAAACAGCACAAATGTTTACGCAAACGTAACATAAAGGCAACTGTTTATTTACTTACTCTGAACTTCTTATGCAACGTCAATTCAACACGAGAGGAAAGAACTAAAGCACAAAGCTAATACGTGCTTTTCAAGGTATAGGAACTTCCTCCAACTTCCAGACTCCAGGCTATAACTGAGACAACAGTAAATCCCAATTACTTTTCAACCGACTTCAAAAAGGAGGAGGTTATCAATTAATCTGTATTTTTTTTATGTTTCGATAGATAGCTATAGTATAGGGTTTTCTTGGCTGACACCGGCTCCAAATATAACAATAACTATAACTACGTTATATAATCGTAAATCGACTTTTAAGACTTTTAATATTTTTCATTTCATTTTACCAAGGCGGACTCTAAATAATATGATAAATATGCAATTATTTTTATTACTTTTTAGTGCATATTTATATGTTTTAAAATAGTGTTTTGTTTGAAGTCGGTTTTTCTTTTTGTTAAAATTTTATTTATTATAGACCTGGGCTTGAAATTGAACCTAGAAACCCAAGATCTGCGGCATTATATGTAACCACTACACCAGCGAGGCAGTCAATATAATAAAAGATTTATTGTACGTTATGTTAGCAGTACTAACTGTATGACGTAGCATATGTAATATATTCCTGATTATGTACCAAGAATACAATGGAGGGGTATTAGTGTAATATTCTCGTAATCATGACGTTGCATTTTATTGAGGTCGGTTCCTGCAGAACCTTACAACATTTTTTTGGTCTAAACAGAAGTAACTTAAGTTTAGCTGATCAGATTTCAGTACTAAAGTCGCTTCAGTAACAACAACAAAAACAGCCTGTAAATTTCCCACTGCTGGGCTAAGGCTTCCTCACCCTCTCTCTTCCAATGCGGGTTGTCGGATTACACATGTGCCTGAGCACGAGATGAATTATAAACACAAATGAAGTATATGAATCTTTCTTTCCCAATGTCTATCAACACTATTGGGTAACTATCAACACTAGTGGTTGCCAAAACACTGATATTCTTTATCATCTATCTTAGTGTTATCACATTTGAGCTGGACCGTATAAATTCTTCCCTAATAAAATAAATTCGTTTAACCTAAAAAGGCATAAAATATTTACCAAAGTATTGGAAAAGTTTTGTAACTATCTACAACAATTTACTAACTATTGGGTGATGTGGATAAACTTCGGTTAGAAACAGATTTGATCTTCACTGGATATAATAAAGGGACCCAATGTTATTGTGACCTCTATTTTATATCAAGGGCACCTTTGTTTGACCTCTACGATATATTTTATGTTTATTTCCCACTAGCGACACGTTCTTCCAGTTTAGCACAGGTGCAATACTGATACTAAATATTCTACAGAATTTGTTTATTTACGACATCTCATTACAAACATCTAAAATTATAAGTGTTTCTGTACTATATTGTCCATAATTATATACAAAAACTTTCTGCTTGAATCAATCTATTAAAAAAAAACCCATCAAAATCCGTTGCGTAATTTTAAAGTTCTAAGCATATGGCGGTAAGTCACTTTGTTATATACGATGTAATGATGATGGTGATGATATGGAAACACTGACAGCTAAGGCGATTTATTATTTGTTTATATTTCATCTTGTGCTCGGTGAAGGGAAATACCGTGGAGAATTTTGTGTGTATCGGATGATCATGGCACAGTGTATTTATAGCATACGCCTATGCCTCATGCCTTATTCTCAAAACTGGAGAGAAACCTTAACCCAGTTGTAGGAAATACTTAGACCAATGAAAAGACCTGCCAGTAAGCGACAATATTAAAAAAAAACATACACATACACAATTTATAAAATAAGAAGAGAGAACTTAAAAAAAAAGTAAAGTCTGTAAATTTCCCATTGCTGAGATAAGGCCTCCTCTTCCATTAAGGAGAGGGTTTGGAACGTATTCCACCACGCTGTTCCAATGCGGGTTGGTGGAATACACATGTGGCAGAATTTCTATGAAATTAGATACATGCAGGTTTCCACGCGATGTTTTTCTTCACCGCCGAGCATGAGATGATTATAAATACATATCAAGAACATGAATATTCAGTGGTACTTGCTCGGTTTGAACCCGCAATCATCGGTTAAGATGCACGCGTTCTAACAACTGGGTCATCTCTACTACTAATAATCTAATTGATATGCTTTGTCAGCCAACCACAGAAAATTGCAGAAAAAGCTTGAACGACTTGGATTAAACATGCATTAAAAATTGGTTCAACTTTGATGTCAATAAAAATCTTACTAAAATATACTTTATTCAAGTAGGCTTTTACAAGCACTTTTAAATCGTCATTTTACAATTAAGTGAAGCTACCACCGGTTCGGAAAGTAGATTCTACCGAGAGGAACCACCAAGAAACTCAGTAGTTACTCTTTTTCAACATTTAAAAATGCAGTCTCCACTCATGTTAGTTAATTACAATTATATATGCATGTAATGTATTCTGCCTGGAAATCAACAAGTATTAATTCCACGCTTTTTTATCGTCTGTATATATGTATCTTGTATTGAATAATAAGCCTTCCTTACCAATGTACTCTTAAAAAAATCAATTTATGTATGCTAATATCGTCAGGAAATTTAAGGATGACAGGATACTAATTACTGTAAATAACAGCATTGTAAATTTGTTTATATGAAAAGAACAAGTGTGCGAGTTTCTTGCCATTTCTTCTCGCTAGAAGCTGCTTTCCGAAACGGTGGTAGTATTTAATTATTGATGATTCATAAACTCTTCATTGTGAAGTTTACTTGAATAAAATTGATTTGATTTGATTTGATTTCAAGGAGATGGAACCACACGTATAAACTAGTTACTAACTACCTATCAGTGCATTCATAATGAGCTCTTTTAAAACAAAGTAATTTAATAAAACTTATATTCACAAATTTCACAAATTCACACGCCATAAATTAATTCAAGGCAATTATTACGTTCGTAAAATATAAGATCTTTCCATAAATGGCCCTCGCGTAATCCAGAAGTTCCTTTACAATCAAAACTTGGTTCGAGTTGGATGTAGTCGTGCAAGTTGCCACAAATTTGGAGGGTGGGACAAAGGGCCTTGCAGAGGGTCGATCGACCCGGGTGTATTTACACGCTTTCCAGGACTTGAGCGAGTAGAGTATCTTTATATTCCAAAAAATTGTGAAAATTACAGTAGCTAAAAAATTTATGTGGAAAAGATATGTGTTACCACTTTACCACCTAAATTTATGTATTTATGTGGAGTGGTAATATAAATTATACCTTTATATACATATATGAAACACATACATGTATATTATATGTATCTACCAAAATATGTATATAAAGAAGTTAATGTGAAACTGCTGGTCAGAGGTCATCTCGTTTTATGAAGTAAGAATACGTCCACTCAAAAGTGGTCAGGTTTCAATTCATGGATATGAGTACGTGGTACAAAATTTCATCAAACACGCGTATTGTTCTTTTGTTTTTCTTCATCGAAATAAAGGTGGCATCTTGTCATATATATTTATTTAGAGAATAAGACTTGGATGCATTTTAAATACATTCGAATTAGCAGTTTTAAAATTTCTAATTATTATGTGTTCATGGCTGATCCATCTTCGACTTCCTTTCTCAGGCCACACTGACCAAATAATATTATTATGCTCAATTATTTGTGTTAGAGACACGTACAAATAAAATTGTGAAACAACATCCGCTATTCATGTCTTTTGAGGCATGAGAGTGGTAATACTGTCGACTTTCTAACAATTGGTTGCTACTGGGAATGTTTTGAAAGAAAACCAATATATTTTTCTTTAAACAGGCTTAGTAGGTCTCAAATTATAATCCGAGAGAGCTTGGAAATACATAAACACTAAACTAATTTTAAACTTAAAGCAAATTCGATACGAGACATACAAAAAGAGTTCAGGCATAGAACCAACATATGTATATGTGGAGTTATATTTAGCCACTAGACCAGTGATTCCCAAAGTGGTCCAGTTGGAACCCCAAGGATCCACAGGAGACATGATGGGGGTCTGAATAAAAAATGGGCGTCTATAAGATGATAATGGGATCCACGAAAATTTATCTGCCTTTGATAGTAAAGAGCAAAAATGTAGGCATAGTTATATTACCATATTAAATTTTTCTTGTAATTCTATTCTTTTAACAAGTTAAGTGTTAGATAATGTATTATTTTTCTTTTTTTAGTTTACTTATCGGAATATCGGGACTGGACTCAGAAGCGACACTATTTTTATTTTTTGGCGACTTTAAGAATTTCGTAATGTCCACGCAGTGGTCCACCGAAACGAATAAAATTTTGAAAGTTGTCCACGAGAAAAATAAGTTTGGGAACTACTGCACTAGACGAACAAAACAGTCAAGTTTTTAAGTCCTTATTTTTAAATTTTTGATAACTGTATTATTTCAATATTTTCTTAATGGTTTTCTATGTCCGGGATTGGTGTAGTGTAATCTAAATTTTATTCAATTGCTTGATATATGTATTTACCGTAGTTTAGAAGTTTTCAATTGTTATCTGTAACAGCACCAGACTGTTTTAAAACGTTTTTTGTTACGAACATGCTCCGTACATATGCTTGAATGCAATCAAGCTTAAAATTTTATAAGTCCGTAATCTATACTAATATTATAAATGTGAAAGTAACTCTGTCCGTCTGTCTGTCCGGCGCCCTTGCACGAAAAAATCAATAAACCGAATTTGATGAAATTTGGTATGAGGAAAACTTCAAGAAAGGACATAGCTACCTTTTTTGGCTAAACATGATAACTATCCCCTAAAATGCGAACGAAGCCGAGGGCGACATATAGTTTAATATGAGTTCTGATTGTTTTGTGTTTCAAACTTAGATTATTATATTTTTATTTCGTTTACTATTGAAATAAGTTACTCGCCCGTCACAGCGTGCAAGTGCCTTGTGTGTTCAAACGCAGCATAACATATACATTACTTAGACATCTATAGAGTTCCCGCTACTGAAATAACTGAAATCGATGCTGTTATTACAATCACCAGTTCATGATCTCAGAACTTCTGCGGTTAGTTTAGTATACCTAGTTGTCAGTTAAACTATGAATGTTAAGTGGTAATTGTAAAAGGACGTATGTGAAATAATGTGTACTTTATGTCATTGCAAGAAGTGTCATTATATCATTAAATATTTTTGGTACTTACTGCTAATGGTCACACGCCTCTTCTGCTGATTTTCAGAGATTATTTTACTATGTATTCCGCTATTATAGTTCCATTCACATATACATATATGATATGATAATAGTTGTATATACAAATCAAGTACATGCAAACTCCGTAGCTATTTTTCTCGATATAGTAAAACTGAGATGGCCCAGTGGTTAGAACGTGTGCATCTTAACCGATGATTGCGGGTTCAAACCCAGGCAAGCACCACTATATATATGTGCTTACTTTGTGTTTATAATTCGTCTCGTGCTCGGCGGTGAAGGATAACATCTTGAGGAAACCTGCATGTGTCTAATTTCCTCGAAATTCTGCTTCATGTGCATTCCACCAACCCGCATTGGAAGAGAAGGCCTTATCCCAGCAGTGGAAAATTTACAGGCTGATACTTTTTACTTACTTTAGTAATCATAGGTTAAGATAAACATAAGCTTCTGGGAATATATAATGGCGAACTAAGATGACTCTTATTCTATTATTGTTATATTGTTCCGGTTTGAAGGACGAGTGGGCCAGTGTCACTACAGGTACAAGTGATACAATATATTTGCTATTTGCATTGAATTTGCTATATACAAAATATTGGGCCTAAGGTAGTTGCTACATTGGTGATTCCAAGTTTTGACAATAGTTGTGATGCTAGAAATCTCTATGAGCGAGCACTTAACTTTAGGTGACCTATTTGACAGGCTATCTTCCTATTTGAAATATAAACATTAAAAGTGAGTGAAAATTCCTCTTCATATTACATATAAAACTACTATACTATACAAAGTAGAACACATTAATTTTACTAAAAAATGATTTGAGTAGGTTTTTGAATATTCAAGACATTTATTTTGATAAAGGCAACACCAGAGATAACAGATTTGAATTTATTTTAAATATGATTAACGGCGGTTCCAAAATATTTACCGTAACTTGACGAATAAATTAATTGCATAAACGTGGGCTGAATAAAATTATATCTTCGTTTGTTCCTTATGAATATTTTCATAATATTAGCTTGATCAGAAGAAAGTTGTTTCATGTTTAAGTTAGGGCTCTGTGCAAGCCTGGGTGGGTACCACCCACTCACCAGATATTCTATCGCTAAACTACAGTACGCAGTATTGTTGTGTTCCGGACATAACATTTTAGTTCCCAAGGTTGGTGGCACATTGACGATGTAAGGAATAGTTAATATTTCTTACAGCGTCATTGTCTATGGGTGATGGTGACCACTTACAATCAGGTGGCCCATATGCTCGTCCACCAACGTATTCCAAAAAAAAATGGATCAAATTTTTTTATTCATACAAAACGAATTTGTTTCTGCAGTGTACGGTATTAGCCTTCGATATAATCACGGCTTTCCATGTGTGATCAGTTGTGTGGTAGCTTGTACCCATCGCCCATCAATAATTTACCACCAATCAACAATACCTAGAACATTTGTTTTCCGATATGAAAGATAAGTGAGCCAGTGTAACTAAAGGCACAAAGGACTTTTGCATATACATCTTAGCTCTTGAGATCGGTGGTGAATTGGCAATGTTAATTTTTTATGCTATAATTAGGCGGACGAGCATTTGGAGCACCTAAGGGTAGGTGGTAGACAATGGCGTTGTAAGAAATATTAACCATTCATTACATCGCAATGAATATTAGAAATAAATATCTAATAGGTGTTAGTGAACTCTGAACCTCGGAGTGTCGTACCCAAGAAAACCGGTGTACACACTACTCGACCTTGAAAATCGTCAATGATCTATAACCTATTTACTAAAGAAACAATGCGCGGAATTCTATCCAGTGACTCTCGATGGGGTAATTTGCATTCGGAGGCCTGTATCAGCTTTATTGTTCAAGTATCCTGTAAATGTTGGCTTCTCCTTTTTTAGATAGCTTCATCAGAGTGTTCCAAAACGAATTAGGGTACACTTGGCAGATTTTCACTTAGAAATAAAGTAACAGCCTGTAAATTTCCCACTGCTGGGATAAGCCCTCCTCTTCCATTAAGGAGAGTTTTGGAACATATTCCATCACGCTGTTCCAATGCGGGTTGCTGGAATGCACATGTGGCAGAATTTCGATGAAATTAGACACATTTTCTTTTTAGGCAGATTTCCTCACGTTGTTTTCCTTCACCGCCGAGCACGAGATGAATTATAAAAACAAATTAAGCTCATATATATAGTGGTGCTTGCCTGGGTTTAAACCCGCAATCATCGGTTAAGATGCACGCGTTCTAACCACTGGGCCATTTTCACTCGACATGTCTATATCACGGTCAAACAGGATGATTTATAAATATAAATTAAGCATATGAATATTTAGTGGTCTAAAAAATTCTTACTTTTTTCAAATAGAAAGTAAAGAGAGACAAGAGATTATTTCAAATAGATATTGTAGATATCCTGAACACGTGGCTCAGGAAGATTATCCATTTCCCTGCTGAATCCCAAATCCGATTCTCTGGACAAAATATGAACCAGCCCGACACCAGCTAGAACAATAAGACGGGATGCTTTATCTTTAAGAAATATGCTGATGTAACGCCAAGATCTAGAATGGTTCAGCTGCAAACGGCAGATACATCATTCCGAAATTAGAGAATAATTCTAGCATTTGTTCACTTCAACATTTTCTGCAGTGCCCATTTCTTCGTATATATTTATATATTCTTTTGTTAAGCCGGTAATATTTGGTGACGGTACAAAAATATGTTGTATGGACACATATGCTTTCGAAAAGCCTATACATCCAATTGATCTGAAATTTCATTTCAGCACAATACAAGTTTATTTCATTTTCAAGTTCAAGTTTATAAATAAATGATTTATTTTATTTTTCATTTACTAATAAACTAGCTAAACAATATCTCTTCATGGTTAATTCATATGCCTTGAAAGTGGGAAAGAGAGGTATACAAGAAAAAAATGTCCCTTGATCAGACCCTGGCCTGTAGAACACTGCATTAACGTATATAGTGCACACGTAGTGGCTGAAGTTCAACCATAAAAAAAATGGAGAAAAATGTCAGAAAAGTCATCGGCCTGTAAGGATCATCCTCTCCCCTTGAGGACAAGGCTTGAAGCTATTTCCACCACGCTGATTAGTTAACCTAAAAGCAAAAATATGCTCTACAAAATAAAGTTGCTCAGATTTAAACCTGCAATCATCACTAAGATATATGTCTAACCACACGGCTCTCTAGACACTAAAAAAAAAAAGAAAATCAGTAGACAAAGATTGCCTATCAATTTAATATAGAATTTATATAATCAATCTTACAAAGAAAGTAAGTAATCTTAAGAATATTACATTTTGTAATACGTTCTTGATTTGATTTGAACCCGAGGGATTAATCAATCTTGATACTTTAGAAAATTTGTTCTAAAAAGTCAATTAGGGAATTAAAGGCTTAGTGATTTGTCGTCATAATAGATTATAAGGACTTAAGTAGATTGATTGAGACGATTCCATTGATTGAAACACGTGATTATTATCCGATAATTACGAAACCGGGCTCAGACAAGCTCTATTGGATTTTCATATGCTTAATATATTCTGATAATTCATCTCGAATTCGATTTTTTTTAATTATTCGACAACAAACCACTTGGTGATAGGGCTTTGTGCAATTCCGTCTGGGTAGGTACCACCCACTCATCAGTTATTCTACCGCCAAATAACAGTATTCAGTATTGTTGTGTTGCGGTTTGAAAGGTGAGTGAGCCAGTTAACTACAGGCACAAGGGACATAACATCTTAGTTCCCAAGGTTGGTGGCACATTGACGATGTAAGGAATAGTTAATAATAAAATAAAAAAATTACATTAGTCTGATCCCAATATAAGTAGCTAAAGCACTTGTGTTATGAAAAGTCAGAAGTAACGACGGTACCACAAACACCATGAACCAGGGCAACATAGAAAAGTAATAAATTTTTTCTACATCGACTCGTCCTGGAATCGAATCCGGAACCTCGAAATGGCGTACCTATGAAAACCGGTGTACATTCTAGTCGACCACGGATGTCGTCAAAATATTGTGAGGATCACTACATGTTTCAGATAAAAATCTACCATCCCTTATAAGACCAGTGTGATGGAATATGCTCAAAAATTCTTAAAAAATAGATGTAAAGGAAGAATTCCCCTGACAAACTAGAGAAGAAAGATACGAGAAACACAGTTGTTCCTATTCTTTACGTATTTCTGCATCCTATACTCTAATGGGAAGACAATCTATCAGGATGGAAGAGAATTTAAGAGGATGCGTAACGGCTTTACGTATTTTCCAAGACACGAGGGTCAATTTCCTACTTCAATAATTTACTAGGAATTCTTGGACAGCAAAGTTCAATAATATTTACAAATTAAATTTGCTTGCTGCATATTTATGTTGCAAGGATTTACAGACAAGCAAAGCCTGGATTCTCACGGGTGCAATTTGTTAATAAATTAAAGTTCTTTATTTTACAAGAGTTAAGATTACTTTTCTCTGTATCTTTACAAGAGTGTTTTTTATAAGAAAAAAGTTCTTCATGAACAAGTATATATAACTTGTTGGTAGGGCTTTGTGGGTAGGTACCACCCACTTATCAGATATTCCACCGCCAAACAACAGTACTCAGTATTGTTGTGTTCCGGTTTGAAGGGTGAGTGAGCCAATGTAACTACAGGCACAAAGGACGTAACATCTTAGTTCCCAAGGTTGGTGGCACATTGACGATGTAAGGAATAGTTAATATTTCTTACAGCGTCATTGTCTATGGGTTATGGTGACCACTTACCATCAGGTGGCCCATATGCTCTTCCGCCAATCTATACTATAAAAAATAGGAAAACAAAAACACAAAAACATGTCTTAAAACACTTAGATCCGACCGTGTGGTCAGTTTTCCCCGATATTTTGGTGCGACAACCATAAGGGGGTTTTGCCATAATCACCACGCTTGGCATGCGGGTTGGCGATCGCAGTAAGGTTTTACAGTACTCAGATGGATGCTGCTGTCCATCCTCTGGCACAAAGGCTCTTAGTCGCCTTTTACGAAACCCGCGAGAAGAGACGAGGTGGAGCTATTCGTAGCCGGCACCACACGGCATATTCTAGTTGATTTGTTGGCATTTATTGAACAATTCCGTTGTCTGTCTCCAAAAGTCACCAATACATTTTAAGGAAATATAAATGGGGACATTTGTGACTAAATTTCTTTCGAAGAATTAAAAATTTGGCACATCTATACAGAGTTATTGGTAATTCGCCGTATTCCCGTTAGGAGATGATACGAGGGATATATTTGCAATAATTTGAACCGCCATATGCATCATGAACTACTGTTGAGTTATCACGTTTTTTAGTTTTTTTCAAAAATTGTCAAAAACGCGCTTCCAAAAATTTTAACTTAGCAGTGGGAAATTTAAATTTTATTTTTTTAATTAAATTTTAGCTCAGCAGTGGGAAATTTACAGGCTGTTACTTTACTTTACATATAAAAAACTTATATAAACATCCAAATTAAGATTGTACTCCTTTTAGTCCTTTGAAGTCAATTGTAAAGTGCTTTTGGCTATTTTATAAATTAATAGCGTGAGCCGATTTTTATCTCCATGATTATGGATAGAAATTCAAAGATGAATGATTGCAATTAACTAAATTGTTACATTTAAAAAAAAAAATTAGAGAGAAGAAAAACGTTCCTGTCGGATTAGAGATAACATAGAAGCTGTGTAAGAAAAGTGAAACTCCAATTATAACTGAGCTTATTTTTATACGACAAACAACAAAAAAGCCTGTGTATTTCCCACTGCTGGGCTAAGGCCTACTCTGAAGGTGAGAAAATTTTTCCACATATTCCACCACGCTGTTCAAATGCAGGTTGGTGGAATACACATTTGGCAGAATTTTTTTGAAATTAGACACATGCAGGTTTCCTCACAATATTCCCTACACCGCCAAGCCTGAGTTGCATTATAAATACAAATTAAGTACATTCAGTGTTGTTTGCCTGGGTTAAACCCGCAATCATCCTTCCTTCTTGACTTTGCTTTTTTTGGTAACATTCTATGTGAAATCGCTTCTTTCGTCTAAAGGATTCAAATCTACTTCTGTGAAATGACACTTTAGGAAAAAAAGTTAAAAAATAAAAACAATAAAAAGATTTTAATTTCAAAATAAACTACGTAATTTTCTACTCTATGACAGTTGTACAAGTATGTTCCAGAAACATCACCCTCATTACATGGAATAATGTATGAAGTTTTGATCTCGAACAAGAATCCCTGCATAAATTAGCCAACTTATTATAATATTCCATAGCAGACAGAACAAAGGGCAATGCAAATAGAGTTCAAAATGCCTCAGCAATATAACGTACGTATTAACCGCATTACATAGCGTCTGAATCAGAATTCACCAAGGGAATTTCGTCAATATTGTCTGGTCTAATTGGTATGCGGCGGCTATGACATGTTTCAGCAATGTCTATCTTGATTCGACTAGTTTACTTAATGATGAGCTCCTATTTATTTTATTTATTTTATTTTATGGAATAGGTTGGCGGACGAGCACATGAGCCACCTGATGGTAAGTGGTCATCATCACCCATAGACGGTGACGCTCTAAGAAATATTAACTATTCCTTACATCGTAAATGCGCCACCAACCTTGGGAACTAAGATGCTATGTCCCTTGGGCCTGTAGTTTGACTGGCTCACTCACCCTTTAAACCGGAACACAACCATACTGCGTATTGTTTTTTAGCGGTAGATTATCTGATGAGTGGGTGGTACCTACCCAGGCGAGCTTGCACAAAGCCCTACCACCAAGTATATTAAAGAACTCATTGAACGCTGGTGATATCATTGAGTTATTTTTGAATTTATACTAATGTTATAACTGTAAAAAAAAACCAAAAACACAAAAATGACACACAAATTTAAAAAAAAAAACTAGTAGCCGGCCACGGCATCGTTCTTGATTTTAACTCCCGACGCAAAAACGACCGGGTGACCGGTACAATATAATCTCCTCTATCTTTTATAGTAACGGATATTAATAATTCAAATCACTATAGATTAAATTCAATCTATCAGGCTTACATTTCAGCCGACTTAAAAAAAAGAGATTATATATATTAATATTATAAATGTGAAAGTAACTCTGTCTGTCTGTGTATCTGTCACTATTTTACTGGCCACTGAACCGAATTGGACGAAATTTTGGGAGGTACCGTCGTTACCTCTGATTTTCCATAATGCAAGTGCTTTAGCTACTTACATTTTGATCAGAGTAATGTATGTGATGTTGTCTCATATTTATTTATTACAAGCTGTGCCTGCCCAATAATCGTTTGAATTTAACAAAAAAAAAATATTATTGTAACCTAAGTTACTCCCTTTCATATCAGTTATCTGCCAGTGAAAGTCGGAAAGAAAGTCAGACAAACATAGCGACGAAAATTGTAAAAAATGTTATTTTGGAATATGTACCGTGTATAAATGCATATGCATTGACTAAAAAAGGCCTTTTTTTTAATATAACAAACAGACACTCCAATTTTCATAGAATTATTTAAAGACTCATTGTAATAATCCTTATGTAAATAAATATTGTACAATATGTAAATCAGTTACGAGAAGGAATTATTTAAAAACATGCTGGCTATCTACTGGTGATGCCGGGAATGCTATTATGTGAAATACGATCAGGCAAATAGCTCGTCTTTCCTACTGAATGAGAATGACTTGGCACTTTCTAAACAAATGGCTTCGATTGGCACGGATTTAAAATTTTCTAGAAGGTATAATCTTATAGAGGTAAAGGTGCTAGTACCGTTCTTATTTTATAGCACCATTGGCTATATTCCCCAGTGGTTAGAACGCGTGAATCTTAACCGATGATTACGGGTTCAAACCCAGGCAAGCATCACTATATATGTGTGCTTAATTTGTGTTTATAATTCATCTCGTGCTCGGCGGTAAAGGAAGACATCGTGAGGAAACCTGCATGTGTCTAATTTCATCGAAATTCTGTCACATGTGCATTCCGCCAACCCGCATTGGAACAGCGTGGTGGAATACGTTCCATACCCTCTCCTTAATGGAAGAGGAGGCCTTATCTCATCAGTGGGAAATGTACAGGCTGTTACTTTACTTTACTTTTATTGGCCATATTAATTATAACAATACCTTTCAACGTTCTGTTATATACTGGTGATGCTGTAAGAGCTGGCCATCATCTTTGTATCAGCTATCACATCATCACGAGGTTCAACCGCAGTGAGGGGATAGTTGAATAGCAATCTCGGAACGTTACAGTAGTCAATTCCTAAATCTTTAATATTTTATAATCAAGAATGACATTTTTTTTAAATTGAAATTCTTTATTCAAATTCTATATATAAATAAACTTATCAGTATATAATATAAAACAAAGTCATTTTCATTTAACATCTCCAATGCGCCACCAACATCGAGAACTCAGATGTGATGTAGTTCTGGCTCACTCCTCCTTTCAAGCTAGAACACAACCTTTCAAGTACTGTTGTTTCGTGGCAGAATATACAAGAAGATCGAGTGATAATTATACAGAGCTTACCTGGAGCATAAGGCCCAATCAACAAGTGGAAATAACTATAAATGTAATAATTGGTGGTAGGGCTTTGTGCAAAGCCGTTTGGGTAGGTACCACCCACTCATCAGTTATTCTACCGCCAAATAACAGTACTCAGTGTTGTTGTGTTCCGGTTTGATCGGTGATTTAGCCAGTGTAACTACAGACACAAGGGACATAACATCGTATCGTTCCCAAGGTTGGAGGCACATTGACGATGTAAGGAATAGTTAATATTTCTTACAGCTTCATTGTCTATGGGTGATGGTGACCACTTACCATCAGGTGGGCCATATGCTCGTCCGCCAACCTGTACCATAAAATAAAAAAGCATTGTGGCCAATCTGGACACCTATAAGCCGTGACGTCACCAAACCAACATGGCGGACGAGAACGAAACAATGAAATAAAGAAATCTTTATACCCAATTTTGGTAATTACTTTCCAGTTTTAATAACTTTCGTAAGTCGTTTGTGACACCTATACATAGAATAATATTGGAGTGACTGTTTTAAATATTAAAACAGCCCTTTTTTCCAAATTTCTTTTTACAATTTTTGTCTGTCTGTCTTTTTGTTCCGGCTAATCGCTGGAACGGATGGATCGATTTTGACGGGTCTTTCACTGGCAGATAACTGATATAATAAGGAGTAACTTAGGCTTCAATAATATTTCTTTTTGTTAAATTCAAACGCGAACGAGGTCGCGGGCACAGCTAGTCTAAAATATAAATATAATTTAAGACCCTTTACAATTTCGTGAGTCCAATTATTATAAGCTCCTTAAAATTTATAAATCAAAATTAAATTGTAATGAAGCCGCTCGTCCGAATCGAGTTGTATCGCCGTTTTGGGAATCTGTAAAATAATTATAGTAACAAAAAATTAAGTATCTCTTTTTCAGGCTCTTAAAAGTTTAGTGATAGATAGATCTACTGCCTAAAAGCAATGTTTAGTGTAGTAGACAGTCAGTCTACCCGAGACCACGAACGCTGTAAAGTGCTCGAAACGTCGGGATGTTAAAAATAATTAATATACGCGATTCAAATCCGTTATAACTAGTTTTATTTCAATGTGTAATAATCGCGAAAATTTAAGACAACATAATGTTTTGTATTGTTGTGTTCCACTATGAAAGAAGAGTGAGCCAGTGTAACTATCACAAGGGACATATCTTAATTTCCAAGTTTTTAATCTTTTACAAGAACTTTAAATTCGTCATTTCACACATGTGACAAACGTAAAGACATTTTTTATCTCGTTTCATTACAGGGAATAAGAAAGAAAGAAAATGAAAGAAATGTCTATGAGCATTGTCACTTACCATCAGGCAGTACAATTGTTCGTCTAACAGTGCCATAAAAAAACTCATCTGAGTGAGCCAGTTTTGAAGTCAAGAATTTTTCTACACATTTTATCCAACACACTCAAATTCCTTTCTTCACTATCAGAGACGCTTGATCTTGTTATCGCCATCTGATTTCAAATTCATCTCAACGGATAGCAGCACTGTGCAACGTGAAGTTCGTACGAGGCAACTTCAGAGATATGCTAGCTGAATCTGTTACTTCGGAATAGTGCTTTGAACAGTGTACACGTGTTTTGTTACCCCAGTTATTACAATATATATTAACTTAGAAGTGTGTATAGTGTTGTATTAAATAAATAAAGTAGTTAATAATCTTATTTAAGGCTTTCCTG
This sequence comes from Vanessa cardui, assembly GCF_905220365.1. Taxonomy (NCBI): domain Eukaryota; kingdom Metazoa; phylum Arthropoda; class Insecta; order Lepidoptera; family Nymphalidae; genus Vanessa; species Vanessa cardui. The sequence continues at coordinate 5,630,130 of NC_061151.1, forward strand.
CTTTTAACCATTCAAGAATGCAGTTCATCCTCTAAGTTTTAAAAAAACTTTCATTCCCCTTCATGCCCTTTAAATCATGTCATTTAAATGAATATTTTCGAAGATATTACAGATTTATAACGCATAGCGGTTTCTTTTGTCTAATGGTTGAAAAACTATGAATTTTGTAAGACATTTTGTAGTATATTTAAAGCAATAGAATATTTAAATATCAGCATTGCATCCATGCCAGGAGCGGTGACCTTGTACGCATTTAATTTAACAAAAATAAATATTATTTTAGTCTAAGTTACTCCCTATTATATCAATTATCCCTCAGTGAAAGTCCCATCAAAATCGATCCAGCCGTTCCAGAGATTAACTGGAACAAATAGACAGACAGACCAACAGAAAATTGTGAAAAATGTTATCAACCGACTTCAAAAAGGAGGAGGTTATCAATTCGTCTGTATATATATTTTTTTTTTTTTTTTTTTTTTTTTTTTATGTTTGTTACCTCATAACTTTTTACTGGGTAGACCGATTTTGATAATTTTTTTTTTGTTTGAAAGGTAGTGCTTCCCGTGGGGTCCCATTTTTTTTTTATTTTTTTCCGATGATGGTATCCGTATGAAAACGACGTAAGTCTTAAATTTGCATTATGTATGTGCGCGATAAATAGGTGAATAACTCAAAATTGGTTGGCACAATTTTGATGAATCTTGTAAAATTATAAAGGACATACTTTAAGGGTAGTTTGGTGAAAGTTTGGTAAGGTTCTGAGTATAGGATTCATGACAAATTAAGGGAACGGGAGGGAACGGAACAATTCTGAGGAGCACGTTAGCAATACTCGGTCGAATCTTTTATTTATGGGTTACTTGGATATTTAAATCACCTTCCGGAACGTGGTTATGTTCATGTAATTGTCATAATCGAATATTATAATTAACTAGCGACCCGCCCCGACTTCTCACGGGTGCAAAACTGATACTAAATATACTAAAGAATTTGTTTATTTACGACATCACATTGCAAACTTCTAAAATTGTCAGTGTTTCTTTACTATATTGTTCATTTATTATATACACAAACCTTCCCCTTGAATCACACTATCTATTAAAATAAACCACATCAAAATCCGTTGCGTAGTTTTAAAGATATAGGGACAGAGAAAGCGACTTTGTTTTATACTATGTATTGACGGAACTCCTAAACGGCTTACAGTTAGGGTGCGATTTGGGACAGAATTTCTTACTGTCTTTAATCAAATTTTGTGTATATGATGTGATGTCATATGATGTACGACATAGCATACGAATAGCTCTTTTGCAAAGTTTTTTTACTGAGGTCGATTACAGCTCATTCGAGGGTGGTACCTTGTAGTTTATGCCGCATGACGTATTAAAGCCGCATTTTCGAAAATCTATTTTTGCTTTATTCGAAAGATTTCTTTTGAAATTGTCCCCGAAGTAGTTTCTTATTCATATAAACGGCACGCTTAATCTATCCATATTAAGAATAAAATGTTAGTCTACATCAGCTTCACTTAAAATCAAAAAATAAATAAAATTTTAACAAAAAGAAAAACCGACTTCAAACAAAACAGTATTTTAAAACAAATAAAAATGCACTAAAAAGTAATAAAAATTATTGCATATTTAACATATTTTTGAGAGTCCTCCTAGGTAAAATGAAATGAAAAATATTAGACTACTTAAAAGTCGATTTACGATTATATAATGTAGTTATAATTATTGCTATATTTGGAGTCGGTGTCAGCCAACCTATATATACTATATCTATCAAAAAACAATACGAGAATACTTTAAGAAATATGTTTCTTACAAATTACCTTTTATATAGGGATTTTCTGTGACTTATCCAAAGCTTTTGATTGTGTTCAACATGAGACTCTGGTCAGGAAACTTTATCACTATGGAATTAGAGAATGTGCGCTCGACCTTCTGACTTCCTATCTTAACAATAGAATTCAGAGGGTTGACGTTAAAGGAAAAAGGTCTCCTGGGGTCTCAGTTGGTATGGGGGTCCCTCAGGGATCAATTCTTGGACCTTTTCTGTTTCTCACATATATAAATGACTTGCCCTTTCTTGTTGGGAACAAACATGATATAGTATTGTTTGCTGATGACACCTCCTTAGTTTTTAAAATTAATAGAAAACAGGTACAGTACGACGACGTAAACAATGCTATAGCTGATATAGTACATTGGTTTAGCGTAAATAATCTTAAACTAAATAATAATAAAACTAAAATTGTGAAATTTAGTACGCCAAATGTACAAAATGTAAAAGCCGATGTACTCATCAATGGGGAATCGATGGATCCAATTGATTCTGCTGAGTTTCTTGGCCTTACTGTTGATGCCAAGTTGCAATGGGGCCCTCATATTGACGGATTGGCGAGTAGACTGAGTTCTGCGGCATTCGCGGTCAAAAAAATTAGATTATGTACCGATGTTGATACGGCTCGCTTAGTATATTTCAGCTACTTTCATAGTATAATGTCATACGGTATTGTGCTGTGGGGCAATGCAGCCGCTATCCATACCATATTTGTGCTACAGAAGAGGGCTATTCGCGCAATCTACAACCTAGGAGCTAAAGAATCGTTAAGGAATAAATTTAAAGAAATCAAGATATTGACTGTTGCTTCTCAATATATATTCTCTAATGTTATGTATGTACGAAAAAATATTAATGATTTCATGAGAAAATGTGATACTCATAACATTGGTACAAGGAACAAACACAAACTTGTTACTCCTGTTACTCGACTGCGTAGAGTCAGTAACTCCTTTGTGGGGCAATGTATACGGTTTTACAACAGGATCCCAGAAAGCGTTCAAAATGCCTCTGTTGCCAAATTAAAAAAAAATATTAAGGAACGCTTGTGTGTAAAAGGTTATTATACAATTAATGAGTTTATGATCGATAGCACACCTTGGGAATGATACGATCGCCTCCTGGCTATTTCATCTCATATTAAATTGTTTATTTACATAATACATAAGACAAACAAAAAAAAAAAAACCCGCTGAGTTTCTTTCGCCGGTTCTTCTCAGGTCAGGGTATTTTCTTTCCGAACCGGTGGTAGTGTTTCAATTGACCATCAATAAGAAAGTGTAATGCTTCTATGTTGAATAAAGATATTTGAGTTTGAGTTTGATACGATATTATACTGGGTCAATCAAGAGGCTCGTATCGCTTCTTTCTTTTGATTGTTGAAGCGGGTACCCGTGGCTGTCACCGGCTCCAAATATAACAATAACTATAACTACGTTATATAATCGTAAATCGACTTTTAAGTAGTCTAATATTTTTCATTTCATTTTACCTAGGAGGACTCTCAAAAATATGTTAAATATGCAATTATTTTTATTACTTTTTAGGGCATTTTTATTTGTTTTAAAATAATGTTTCGTTTGAAGTCGGTTTTTCTTTTTGTTAAAATTTTATTTATTTTGGTATATGTACCGCGTATAAATACATATGCATTGAGTGTAAAAGGGTTATTTTAATATTACAAACAGACACTCCAATTTTATTATATGTATAGATGTATATTACCAAGTCTCTCATTCTTTAAAAAGAGTCCAAATTAAGATCATAATATTAATTTCATTACAAAACAGTCCATCTCTTGTTAATTACACTTCAAAAGCTGTTCGGACGAAATTTTTCTTTGTTAGCACTCTTTGGACTTTTTCGTTTGAAATATTTCTTTCTAATTCGACTCTTAGCTATGTTAAATATTTTCTTTGTTCTCTTACAACAGACTATTTAAAACGACCAATTTTATTCTAAACTTCAACAACTATAACAGCCTGTATATTTCCTGAGGCTGGTCTAATGCCTCCTCTCACTTTAAAGAGAAGGCTTGTAACATGGAATATGTACCACGCTGTTCCAATGCGGGTTTATGGAATACACATGTGGCAGAATTTGAATGCAGGTTTTTCTGCTGGTCTAAGGCCTTTAAAGAGAAGGCTTGTAACATGGAATAAGTACCAGTTTGTTCCAATGCGGGGTGATGGAATACACATGTGGCAGAATTTTTGACAATGTTTTCGTTCACCGCCGAGCTCGAGATTAATTATAAACACAAATTAAGTACATGAATATTCAGTGAATCAGAACCCGTAATCATCAACCAACCATCATCAAAAATCACTAACCACTGGGCCATCTCGTCTCTGACTGTTTCAGTGATTGCTAAGGAAATAACAGTCAAAACAAGGTTAAATTGGTGGTTGCTATGAAACGAAAGATTGTAACGTTGAATGAATGAATGAATGTTTCGAATTCACTCCCTATTAATAAATCTTCATTAGAGAAACCTTCCACACAATTATTTCTGAGTAATTAAAATTAAAGATGTCTGATGACAGCGATGAATACAAGAAGCTTAGCGGGACGCCATCTTTGCGGCTCTTTAAATAAATAATAAATAAACATTGGACAACATCACATACATTACTCTGGTCTCAATGTAAGTAGCTAAAGCACTTAAAGATTCAAGAGAACATAGAAAACTAATGATAGTAACTAATGATAAAAATTCAATAAAACCGATTACCTACTGCCGATTTATACAACGAACAGAAATAGCTCCCTATCGCGCCATTCAGTGCTATTCGTCGATATAGATTCTCGCGTCAGTTCAACCCGAGACAGCAAGTGCATGTTAATCGACGTATCGAATTGACGAATATAGGGCATATTACAAGTTATTACATTTATGTATGTATGATCATATTCACTTAAGAAGTAAGTATTGATAATTTTGGATAGCGTATTGAATTCGGATGTGATCTGATGCTTCGTCTAAGTTGTGTCGTACTCATCAGAATGACAAAAATATTATTAAAAATCAAAAACAATCAAAATCAAAATAAACTTTATTCAAGTGGGCTTTTACAAGCACTTTTGAATCGTCATTTAACAATTTAGTGAAGCTACCACCGGTTCGGAAAGTAGATTCTACCGTGAAAAACCGGCAAGAAACTCAGTAGTCACTCTTTTTCAACATTTAAAAAATACAATCACATTAGTTAAATACAATTATATATGCATGTAATGTATCTTACCTGGAAGTCAACAGGTATTAATTCCACGCTTTTTATCATCTACAAAATTTTATATCGAATAATATGCCTTTTTTACCAATGTATTTTTTTATAAACGATTTGAATTTACGAAACGGCAAAGTTAAAAATGTTTGCGGAGTCTCGTGTCAAAATCTCGTGCAAATGAAAATATGGACAGTTGAAGCTAGCGTTCCCATGACGACAAGTTTGCAACATATAAATTTCGACTTATACTATATCTCTAGACATAAAGAAAAATTTTAATTATATATATTTCCATTATTATTTATTTTAGTTCTCTGTCAGTCTTCTTCTGACAGTAGACTTTACTTTAATACAACAAGTCAGAAGGCTTCTAAATTAAATAGAGAAATTTCAACTAGGAAAATTTCCGGAAATTGGTGAAGCTGACTGCATGTTATCATTTCCAATGTTTGACACACTTTATTATGATAGAGTCAAATTTTGACAAGAATTCTAGGAACATTTCTCCGTTGAATCACAATTCAGTATCTCTATTGATATAAATCAAACTAGAAACTGGCGCGGCTTCGCACGATATTAAATAATGCTTATATTAAGTATGCTACAGAACGTCTTAGAATTAGACAATACTAGTAGTAGTTTACAATGTAAGTCCAAAAATGTGTTAATTTACGACATTATGTTAGTGTAAACTTAACAAAATAGGTCCAAAATGTAAATATGTAATTATCATAAACACTTTTCTTCATTTTTCTCTTGACTTAACATTTTTTCTTTCATCACTTTTTTTACAACGTTCCAAATCGCGTGTTTCAAATCACCGCACACATTTTTTTGCCATACACAAAATATAATTACCGGAGTCAATAATGTTGACTCCGGTATTGTTCAATGTTGTTTACCCCTGTAATGATTTATTCACCTAGATTTAATACCCTCTATCTACTGCTAAGTGAATGTGTTAGTGATAAGTCGATGGTGTAACTATGTATTTCCAATAAATAAATAAATAATCTTTTATTGTTAATGATAAAATTAATTGATAAATAATAATTTTAAAACATTAAATATAGGTCTGCTTACATTAGAATCCTCCAAAATTATGAGTGTTTCTTTACTATATTGACCCATATATTATATATAAAAACCTTCCTCTCGAATCACTCGTATCTATTCTCATATCATCATCCGTTGCGTAATTTTAAAGATCAGACAGACAGCGGTAAGCGACTTTGTTTTATACTGTATAATGATTATCTTATATAATAGTGAGCTATTCTGACTTCACACTATAATAATAAATATTAATAAATATTGCACAACATCACATACTTTACTCTGGTCCCAATGTAAGTAGCTAAAGCACTTGTTTTATGGAAATCAGAAGTAATGACGGTACAACCAACATCCAGGCACACGACAACATAGAAAACTAATTATAATCTACATCGACTCGGGAATCGAACCCGGGACCTTGGAGTGGCGTACCCATGAAAACCAGTGTAGACACACCTTTGTTACTTTTGTAGAATAATAGTATTCTTCCTCCCTTTTGTAAATAGCTAGGTGAGGGTTCTGATAAATGGGTCTCTTGATAAGCTGGTACCACTGCCATTCCGAAAGAAAAATCGAATATTTTATCATCAGCTCAACCCGAGGTTTGAACCCTAGACTATGGGATTCAATATCAGTGATAACATAGAAAAAAATATATGTAACTAAGCAACCGCTTCATTGTAAGTAAGGACGTAACTCCCTTGTAATAGTATGTATGATATTCCCTTATTAATAAAGTAACTATACGCCTGGGATCATAATTGTGTTACAACTTAGACCATATTCAACTTAGTATGCATGACTCGTGTTAACTTAAGCTGGTAAGGCTTAAGCTGTAAATGGGAAGCGAAAATAAAGATTTCTTAGGCTATAAATATAGTTTTACTTTTTAATAAATCTTAAGTGATTTTGCACACTATAAGGAAAATAAGTTCAGCAAGCTGCTTTAAATTGGATCGGTGGTTAGTTTATTTTTCAAAATAAATAATGAAACATACTTTGTACAAAGCGAAATATATTTATTTTATAAAGAGGGGGCTTAAATGTTGAATATGAATAACTACAGAGTTTCTTGCCGATCCTTCTCAGTAGAATCTACTGTGAAAGGTAGAAACAATAAGTTATATTCTTGTCGATCAAGCGTAGTTCGGTACATATTTAATCAATATTGTGTCATTGGTTTAGCCGTTCAAGCGTCCTTGACAGACGGACAAAGATAATCTTTTTGCATTATATTGTTACAATTACTAATGTAAATTTTATACTATTTTAATTCTAATTAATTAATTATGATATTTAATTAATTTAGTTATTTGCCACAGTTATATTATTTTAGCCCTTTTAACACCAGACCATATTACAACACAAAAAATATTATAGCAACGAATTTATAGCTTGTATCTCGTAGTACAACACCAGCCTTATCAAAAGACAAATTGTCAGTATTTGCATGAAACTTGGGTGACATGCTTTTATTGAACGGACCTTGGATTTATGTTGGAGAAAAAAAACACCCTTAAATCTATATGAACTCCAACCTTTGGAAGGGATTTGAGCAAGTTTGGATAAGTAGATATAATGTACTAATAAGATAAAAGATAAGTATAATTCACCAGGCTGCTCTACCACGAGATTGTACTTTTGTTTGCTTTCCTTGCGATGTTCTCTTCACCAACGATCACGAGATGAATTACAGAACCAAATTAAGAGGATGAAAATTCAGTGATACTTGAATCCGCAATCGAGTTGAGATTCGAGTATTATAACCACTGAACCACCTCTGCTGTTATAATGTTTCCAAATGCTATAAGGATATACTCAACAGTAGGATCAGCAAAACAATCGAAAAAAAAAATAATTAAAAAAATACCAACACTCATGAAGAAAAAAGTTTGACTTTGTCATTTCATAGGATTTTTTCATTAACGATGAATAACAATGATCAAAAAAAATTTTAGAGTTCCAACTAAAATGAAATGAAAAATATTAGACTACTTAAAAGTCAACAATTATTGTTAGTTTTGGAGCTGGTGTCAGCCACTGAAGCGCCTCGCCAATCAAGAGAAAAAGCGATACGAGTCCCTTAATTGTCACAGTATATTGTCGTATAAAAGTTTATTAGTATTTTTTTTCTTAAAGAATTCTCTTAATATATTCGCGAGATATGTGTTTCGAGTTAATGTTTTTCTTGGCTGACCCCGACTCGAAAATAACAATAATTGTCAAATAAAGTATCTCCTTTTTTTGGGATCGGTTAAACAATTAAACAAATTGCAAAGTATATAATATTGTTATATAAAGAAACAGAAAGAGAATAATTAAAAACGTTAATCATGGTAATTAATCAATTTCTTAATTAAACTCAAAGTTAATTATTAATGGAGTATTGTTGATTAGAATTATTTTTCAAACGGTACATTGTTTTTCTCTGAAAAGCGCTTTAAACGCCTAACATGTGACATGTATTATGAATAAGCGATTTATTGAAGTTATAATTATTTTGGCGCGAAAAAAAAACATAGAGCCAAGATGGCCCAGTGGTTAGAACGCGTGCATCTTGACCGATGATTGCGGGTTCAAGCCCAAGCAAGCACCACTGAATTTTCATTTGCTTAATTTGTGTTTATAATTCATATCGTGCTCGGCGGTGGAGGAAAACATTGTGAGGAGACCTGTATATGTCTAATTTCATAGAAATTATGCCACATCTGTATTCCACGAACCTGCATTGGAACAGCGCGGTGGAATATGTTCTCCTCTCCTTGATGGTAGAGGAGGCCTATGCTTAGCCCAGCAGTGGGAAATATACAAGCTGTTACTTTATTTTATGAAAAATATATAAGATTGTTTGTTTATGATATTTGAGATGGAGTTGCTCGGCAAAACGCCAATTGAATGCCAAGTCGTTCGAAACAGACAACTTCACTCCTTATCTTATTTTACAACTAGCGATCCGCCTCCGCTTCACGCGGGTACAATACTGATACTAAATATACTACAGAATTTGTTTATTTACGACATTACATTAGACTCTTCAAAAACTATCAGAGAGGGTATTTTTCATTTATTATATACAAAATACTTCCCCTCGGAACTCTGTCTATTTAAAAAATCCGTCAAAATCCGTTGCGTAATTTGAAGATCTAATCATGCATAGGGTATATAAATAAACAGAAGTAAATTACTCTCTTTTATAATATGTAATCATATTTATTTTGCTATAAATTTAAATTATGAATGATTACACTTGTAAGTAGGGGTGTTAATAAATTACCTGTATTTTATTTAATTAATTATTTGTATGAATTGAAAAACCATTTTTCATTATACCAAAGAAGTAAAACTTCTTACATCTTTATAAATAATAACAAAAAAATTTAGCAAGTTTAAAAAAAAGAAAATAAAAAATAAATGTATTGCTTTTATATTGCATATAAATTTTAGGCTTTGAATATTTGAATTGAATACTGTGGTTGAAGCAATTAGACATTCATCGCGATACAAAAAAATAGTATCATTGTTTTGCTGACGGTACAGAGTGAGTTGACGTCAGACGTCTTGACAGTATTTGGTACGGACACTTTTTACAGTGAAACTGTACAGATGAAAGTGACATTTCAACGACCAAGTAGTTGGTGCGTCTAACTAAAATAGATTTAGGTAAAATGCAAAAGGCGTGTCGTGTATACCGAATTGTGTATTGATTTATTGTATACAAAGACTTTATTTATTTTATTTCTATTTTCAACTGACTTTAAAGAGGAGGGTATCAAGTCGCCTGTATTTTTTTGTATTTGTTTCCTCATAACTTTTCACTGGGACTTTTCACGGAACCTATATCGATATATATTTTTTTTTATTTTTTGTTTGAAAGCTAGTGCTTCCCATGTGGTCGCGTTTGAATTAGGTCAACCAAGAAAGAGCTGAGATAATCTCAACCGATGATTGCGGTTTCAAACCCAGACAAGCACCACTGAAATATTCATCCCCTTAATTTGTGTTTATAATCATCTCGTGCTCGGCGGTGAAGAAAACATGATGAGGAAGCCTGCATGTGTCTAATTTCATAAAAATTCTGCCAGAAGTGTATTCCACCAATCCGCATTGAAACAGCGTGGTGGAATATATTCCGAATCTTTTCCTCAAAGTGAGAGGAGGCTTTAGCCCAGCAGTTGGAAATTTACAGGCTGTTGTTGTTGTTTTTGTTCTAAGAACTGAACTAGTTGGATAATAATTTCTTTAGCACAAATAATATACCTATAATATACCTTGCATTAGTAAAAGACAAGCTGTTACAAAATAACTCTAAAATAAATGATAGATATATTTTTGTATAGTACGACACAACTTAGATGTAGCATCGGTAAATTCAATAAAAGCGATTACTGCCGATTTATACAGCCAATAGAAATAGCTATCTATCGCGCCATTGACGAATATAGATTATATACATATAATAGGTCATATATAATAAAAGTTATAACGTTAATGTAAAGATCATATTACATAAGAAATTAATATTGGTAATTAGGCATAACGTAATTCATTCGGATGTGATCGGTTTTATGCATTTTGTCAATGTTACATCTAAGTTGTGTCGAACTATACGCATATATTTTTTTGATTAACTGTTGAATTAATATAAGCGTAGAATTCCCTAAATGCGCGGTTTGTTCTCTGCACATCTGCAATGCAGGACTACGCAGAATTGTGGAGTACTATGGAACTTTTATAACTCTGAAACGAACGTATTTTGAAATTGCTAGCTTGGAAATAAATATACATATAACTGAATATAAGTTTATATAAATTACATAAAATGTTTATATTAAAAACTAAATACATCTTATATATCGGCATAACTGTATATGCATATTACTCAATACAATATTAAATAAATTATTAAAAAGCATGGAATAAGCATTTGTTAATTTCCAAACATGATTTTTTTTATGGTATAGGTTGGCGGACAAGAATATGGGCCACCTGATAGTAAGTGGTCACCATCACCTATAGACAATGACGCTGTAAGAAATATTAACTATTCTTTACATCGTCAATGCGCCACTAACCTTGGGAACTAAGATGTTATGTCCCTTGTGCCTGTAGTTACACTGGCTCATTCTGGCTACTAAATAGTTTTTATTGTACTTATTGACATAATCTGTAATAAAAATGGTGGAGAAGTTGAAGTTTTCTTTTTCTTAAAGTTTTTCGGTAGAATCAACAAACCGATAATATGATGATACTCATCAAATGAGTATATTCATATAATAGTTTGTTAAATGATGATTCAAAATTTGTAAAAGCCTAAAAGTGAAAAAAAGTAAAGTAACAGCCTGTAAATTTCCCACTGCTGGGATAAGGCCTCCTTTGCCATTAAGGTTTGGAACAAATTCAAACACGCTGTTCCAATGCGGGTTGATGAAATTAGACACATGTAGGTTTCCTAACGATGTTTTTTTTCACCGCCGAGCACGAGATGAATTATAAACACAAATCAAGCACATATAAATAGTGTTGCTTGCCTGGGTTTGAACCCGCAATCATCGGTTAAGATGCACGCGTTCTAAGCGCTGGGTCATCTCAGCTCTAAAAAAAGTAAAAGAAAGAAGTAAAAGATCTAGTTAAAACCTTCATCTCAATATAAAATATACAAAATTATTTTAGCCAAATACAATAATAATACATATATAAAATATAATTATACATATATTACAGCTTGGTAGACAACAAGTATAACCTTCACGCCTCTCTATCATTTATATAATCATGTATTAAATAATATGCTTTTTTCTTTACTGTATTTATTAAAATGATTTCAACTTATCAATCTGCTAGTATAATAAAAAAAATACTGAAGTTTTTTGACGTCTCAATAACAAATATTTTTAAAAAGATATAATATATATTAAATTCAATTTTACGTAAACTTACAAGTATAGCAATAAAAATAGTTGACGAAATGACGCGACAAAGAATCGAAAGGTCGTAAAGCACCCAGCGATGCTTCGCCATCATGAGCCATAAATCGTGCAAGATTTAGGTGTAATTTTAAAGGCATTAGAATAGTAACGTTCGTCTAATGGAAACTGACATCGATTCAATTTCTCTGAACGATCGAACGAGCTTATGTCAGCGTAATGACGATAGCACGAACGTGATTTATTCATGACAAAATGGCAACGCGTTGAAAATAGGAATGTTATGTGGTATATAATGTGGTACCACCCACTCTTACTAATAAATAAATAAATATGTGACAACATCACATACATTACTCTGATCCCAATTTAAGTAGCTAACGCACTAGTGTTGTGGAAAATCACTAGTAACGACGGTACCACAAACATCCAAACCCAAGACAACATAGAAAACCAATGATAATCTACACCGACTCGGCCGGGAATCGAACTCGGGACCTCGGATTGGCGTAACCATGAAAACCGGTGTACGCACCACTCGACCACGGAGGTCATCTAAACCACTCAACCTATATTCTACCACCAAAAAGTAGTACTCAGTATTGTTGTGTTCCGGTTTGAAGAATGAGTGAGCCAGTGCAACTACAGGCACAAAGGACATAAGATCTAAGTTCCCGGGTTTGTGGCGCTTTGGCGATGTAAGGAATGGTTAATATTTCTTACAGCGTCTTTGTCTATGGGTGGTGGTGACCACAACCCTCAGGTGGCCCATATGCTCGTACGCCAACCAATAGAATAAAAAAAAACTTTCCATAATATTTAATCCATACGTATATGTATATGACGACCCCCGTGGTCGATTGTGTGCACCGGTTTTCATGGGTACGCCACTCCGAGTCGACGTAGAAAAAGTTCCTTAGTTTTCTATGTTGTCTTGGGTCGGGGTTTGGTACCGCCGTTACTTCTGATTTTCCATAACACAAGTGCTTTAGCTACTCACATTGGGATCAGAGTAACGTATGTGATGTAGTACAATATTTATATTTATTATCATTAATCTTAATCCAATAAGTTTAGTTGCTAGATAGTTGAAGTTTTGTAAATTCAAATCGTTCGTAAAAAATACATTACATACAAAAATCATATTATTCAATACAAGATTTTATAGATGATAAAAAAGCGTGGAGTTAATACCTGTTAACTTCCAAGCGGGATATATCAATTTCAATAATTGTATTTAACTAACATGACTTTGTATTTTTTAAATGTTAAAAAAGAGTACCTACTGAGTTTCTTACCGGTTCTTCACAGTAGAATGTACATTCTGAACCGGCGGTAGCTTCACTTAATTGTTAAAAAACGATTCAAAAGTGCTTGTTATAGGCCTACTTGAATAAAGTTTATTTTGATTAGATTTGATTTAATTTGAACATCGCATACTAAAGTCCTCTTTTAAAACCCTGATCGAACCAATAAGAAGATTTTGGGTTTATTTGACAAAAAATCCAGATTCCGATCTGGATAAATTTTGAAATCTCAAAAACTATAATATCTGCAATCCTGATTATAATCACCATAATAAATGGTTGGAAGGTTTTTTTTTCTATAAATTCAGGCAGGTAAAGTCGCAGATCCAACTAGTAGTCAATAACTTGATGTAATGCCAAAATTTTCTAACTCAACTCTATTAATTAAAAGCATCATTAATTTCCACGTGAAAATGTTTTCACAAATTTAATGGCAGCCATTAATCTAATGATATTCGCGCTGTTATGGGACACGACGAAAAAGGTTCTACGTTTAATATATTTTATATGAAAACATTCCTAATTGTATTAAGTTGTTACTTCAAAGCGTTTATTATAAGCAATTATGTACTTTGTTTGATTGAATAAATAAAAATTTTAACAAAAAGAAAAAACTATTTCAAACAAAACACTATTTTAAAACCAATAAATATGCACTAAAAAGTAATAAAAATAATTTCGTATTGAACATATTTTTAGAGTCCTCCTAAGTAAAATGAAATGAAAAATATTAGACTACTTAACAGTCGATTTACGATTATATAATGTAGTTATAGGTATTCCTATAAGGTTAATTTTATGACATATGTAATCGAACAAAAATGTGCGACACTGACTAGGTCACCCTTCTTACTGGAGCTTAGATAACGAGCCGAGATGGCCCAGTGGTTAGAACGCGTGCATCTTAACCGATGATTGCGGTCAAACCCAAGCAAGCACTACTGAATTTTCATGTGCTTAATTTGTGTGTATTCATATCAAGCTCTGAAACATCGTAAAGAAACCTACATGTGTCTAATGTATCACCATTGCCGTTGTCGTTTCTTCTAGCCAGAAGCTGCTTTCCGAAACGGTGGTAGTATTTAATTATTGACGATTCAAAAACGCTTCATTGTGAAGTTTACTTGAATAACATTGATTTGATTTGATTTGATTTGATTTGATTTGACTTGATTTGATTTGATTTGATTTGATTTGATTTGATTTGATTTGATTTGATTTGATTTGATTTTTTTTTATTTGATTTGATTTGATTTGATTTGATTTGATTTGATTTGATTTATGTATTTACATTACATCTGGCTCTGCCACGACCCCATCCTTTAATTTTCAACATTAAATTTAGATTTATTGATTCGGAAAGTTTTCATTTTCGTATATCAAATATCAAACGACGTTTTAATAAGGGCATCTAGAATAGTTCCTTATTAAGATAACGTATTCCGCCTTCTAACCTCGATACTCGGTTGGGTCGATGACAATTAACGGAGTTTCTACGTAATCAATTCCAAGCTATTATTTAACTAGCTATCTATCTGACTCTAGTCACGTATACATAAAGTTACAGCCTGTAAATTTCCCCACAGCTGGACTACCCCTCCCCGTTTGTTTGTTTTTGTTTTATGGTATAGCTTGGCGGACGAGCATATGGGCCAACTGATGGTAAGTCGTCACCATCACCCATAGACGATCGCTGTAAGAAATATTACAATTCGTTACATCGTCAATGTGCCACCAACCTTGGGAACTAAGATGTCATGTCCCTTGTGCCTGTAGTTACACTGACTGACTTACCTTTCAAACCGGAACACAACAATACTGAGTACCGCTATTTGGTGGTAGAATATCTGATGAGTGGGTGATACCTACCCAGACGGGCTTGCACAAAGCCCTACCACCAAGTAATCCCTTTGAGGAGAGGGTTTGGATATTTCACAACGTTGCTCCAATGCGGGCTGATGGATAAAGAATTTCGTTGAAATTAGACACATGCATTCCTCACGATGTTTCCCTTCACCGCTGAGCACGAGATGAATTATAAAGACAAATTAAGCACATGAAAATTCAGTAGTGCTTGCTTGGGTTTGAACCCGCTATCATCGGTTAAGATGCACGCGTTCTAACCACTGGATCATCTCGGCTCTGTGCATCATAATCACTATCTAAATTATTATATTTATTGATATAAAAACGAACAATAATAACAGATTAACTTTTAATAAATTAACAATAACTATGTATTAATTTCCAGATTTAATATTCAACGAATTATCGTCAACTCGTTCGTAAATACCGAACGAGATAATCACCTCATTAATTTTTCCACTTTAATAATTAATTTCATTAATCATGATTAAGCTTTAAAATCGGCTGCGGTCAGATCATTGGTTAAATAAACATGAAATAAACTATTTGTTCAATCCCTGCCTTATTTCAAAGAATTCAACTTGAAATAAAAGTAAGTGATATGGATGAACTTTTCTTTACACCGGCTTGAACACTATTGAAACTAAAGACCACTACTGAGTGTTTTTTTATGACATAGTTGGCAAACGAGCAGGAGGCTCACCTGATGGAAAGTGACTACCACCGCCCATGGACATCTGCAACACCAGGGGGCTTGCAGATGCGTTGCCGGCCTTTAAGAAAGGAGTACGCTCTTTTTTTTGAAGGTTCCCATGTCGTATCGGTTCGGAAAAACCGCCGGCGAAAGCTGGTTCCACAAAGTGGTTGTGCCAGGCAGAAAATGTCTAAGTGGCGATAGAATATGTGATAATGGTCGGATTGGGTCTTCCTATCAAAACGGGCTTGCAAAACTCTTATCATACAGAGGAAATAAATCACCAGTGCAAGAAAAGATTACAATTCAAACAAATAAAAGTACAAAAAAGTAAAGTAACAGCCTGTAAATTACCCACAGCTAGACTAAGGTCTGCTCATCCAGTAAGGAGAGGGTTTGAAAGATATTCCACCACGCTGTTCCAATGCGGGTTGATGTCTATGGGCGATGGTGACCACTTACCATCAGGTGGCCCATATGCTCGTCCGCCAACCTATACCATAAAAAAAAGAAAGAATGCACATGCAGAATTTCAATGAAAATAGACATATGCAGCTTTCCTCACGATGTTTTCCTTCACTACCGATCACGAGATGAATTATAAACACAAATTAAGCACATATACTATATAGTGGTGCTTGCCTGTGTTTGAACCCAAAATCATCGATTAATCTCGATAAACCAATCGATATCGAATTTCCCTTTTTTTTAATATGACACCTTTACGACAAGGCTATTTAGGGTGGTTACTTATTAGACCCATTTATATTTGAAAATGTGTGACTTTTTCAGTGATTACAGTCATGTACGTATTCAACGTATCTTCCAGTAAAATATAATTTACAAATAATAACAGAGACGTATCTTAACCGATGATTTCGGGTTCAAATCATGGCAAGAAGAACCGGTAAGAAACTCAACAGAACTTTGAACATTTAAAAAAACAAATATGTTAGTTAATTACATTTATATATGCATGTAATATTCAGCCTAGAAGTCAACGAGTATGAATTCCATGATTTTTTATCGTCTTTATAATCTTGTATTGAATAATATGCCTTCTTTACTAATGTAATTTTTACAAATGATTTAAATTTATGAAACGGCAAAGTTAAAATGTCTGTGGAAATGTAATGTAACATGTACTTGCCCAAAGAAGGATTCATTGACTTTGTCGAAAACAAAATCAAAATAAACTTTATTCAAGTAGGCTTTTACAAGCACTTATGAATCGTCATTTAACAATTAGCTACCACCGCTTCGGAAAGATGATTCTACCGAGAAGAACCGGTAAGAAACTCAGTAGTTAATACATACTAACAGTTACCTTAAACCTTATCTTCTTTTAATTCCGACCATCAAAATAGCCCAACATTTTAAAATAATTATTATTTGTTATTCGAGGTTTAAATCCAGTATTATTATAGCATACGATAAACCTCTTGAACTTTGTGCAAGCTCATCTAGAACCTTCCACATTAATTAAGTTATTCTATTCTGAATAGAACTATTATCAATATTGTTGTTCAATTACAAGTATAAAAGCGTCTATTCCTACTTGCTAAGTTAGTGCATTGACGATGTAAGGAATGATTAATAGTTTTTCTGTTCCTATCAGTGTTGTAGCTATCGTAGAGCCAGGTGATGCAGTGCACCAGGGCGCTGGAGTTCAGGGGGCCTTCAAAACTAAACCTTTAAAGCACAAGCTTTTTCTTATTTGGTATCTATAATTTTAAAAGGGTAATTAGTTAAAGAGGGACGGGAAAGAGGGGACGAGGCCCCAATTCTTTTTCTATGCACCGGGGCCCTTTCTTACCTAGCTACGTCACTGGTTCCTATATTGGTGCGAGCCGAGGCACAGTGGTTAGCACACGAGCATCTTAATCGATGATTGCAGGTTCAAACCCAGGCAAGCACAATTTAATTACACACTGAGTTCGGCGACGAAGGAAAACGTCGTGAGGAAAGCTGTATCTAATTGAGCCACATGTAAATCCGCTTCGGAGCAGCCTGGAGTAATATGCTCCGAACTTCATGGGAAATTTACAGGCTGTTGTTTTTGTTGAAGTCGGAAAACTATGAAGCAGCGTGGTGGAATATGTTCCTAAACTTCTCCTCAAAGGGAGAAGAGACCTCAGCCCAGCGGTAGGAAATTTACAGGCTGCTATTATTATTTATTATTGTATGTCTATGCGTAGTGACGAGGTACATATACCAAGCATTATAAATAAATAATTATATCCTATAGTCAGTCAATTGTCCACATACTCCATAAACGGTTTTTCCGAACTGATACAACATGGGAACCATCAAGAAAAGAGCGTACTCCTTCCTTAAAGGCCAGCAACGCACCTGCAAGCCCTCTGGTGTTGCAGATGTCCATGGGCGGTGGTAGCCACTTTCCATCAGGTCAGCCTCCTGCTCGTTTTAAGTTTTTTATGATATATGTTAGTAGTCACCACCACTCATGGACAATGGCGCTGTAAGAAATAATAACTATTCCTTACATCGTCAATGCGCCATCAACCTTGGGAACTAATATGTTATGTCTCTTGTGCCTGTAGTTGCATTGGCTCACTCACCTTCCAAACCAAAACACAACAACATTGAGTACTGTTGTTTACCGGTGGAATATCTGATGAGTGGGTACTTACCCATACTGGTTTATGGAATAGTATGTGGTATATTTAGGTGCAAGTGACCACTAAATAAATAAAAATTTTAACAAAAAAAAAAACCGACTTCAAACAAAACACTATTTTAAAACAAATAAATATGTACTAAAAAGTAATAAAATAGTTGCGTATTTAACATATTTTTAGAGTCCTCTAAGTAAAATGAAATATGTATATTAGACTACTTAAAAGTTGATTTACGATTCTACAACGTAGTTAGTTAGTTAGTTATAGTTATTGTTATATTTGGAGCCTGTGCCAGCCAAGAAAACTAACTAAAAAAATCATCAAAATTGGTTCATAAATGGCAAAGTAATCGGCGAATAAACATAAAAGAAAATATACGGTCGAATGGAGTACACTCCTTTTTTTTTAATTCGTTTTAAAACAAAATCATTAAACAGCTTATCAGATTTTTCTGAATATATCTGAGTTGGTTTCCTTTTATTTTGTAATAACGAGCAAAAAGTTTTCGTTGTCAATCAATAGTAATTGAAATTCCATTATTATTAAATTAAGACGAACCAATAAGAAACGGTTGCGTAAAATATTGTCCAATTTTTGTCCAATCAGTGGATTCGCTCGTTCGAGTCATCAAATTTGATTTAATTTAATTTCAATCACCCAGGAAACGTGCTCGCAAATTTTGTCTCAATCTTTATTATAAGTGTTGCTAGGTTCGTAACGAAAATTGTATTTTTTGTGTCAATTTTAATTATAACCATAAAATTTTCGATAATTCTCATGCGAATAATTACATGCAACATTTGTTGAATCAAATATGAAATTAAGTTTTAAGAATTAGTTTTAAGTATGAATAACCAATAAAATAAATTTATAATACATTTATTATGTGAAATTGTTAGATATAACACCACCACTGGCAAATGGGGCAGAGGTCGAATATTGGGTATCTCTTCTGACGGCCTTGCGCAAACCCCTAACACATAATAATAATAATAATAGACATAGAATGGAAAATATATTATATATTACAAAAAGAAAAAAAAGTCCACTACAAAGCATGTAAAAACCTTATCATTTACTACATAGTGAACTATTCAAGATATCTCTTCTACCCATTTAGGAGATTAATATACTCGTATGCTTACTATTAACTTAATTCAGCATACAAATAATTAAAGCTTCAATTGACTTGGTAATAGGGCTTTCTCCAAGTCTCCTAATAAAAAAAATTAGAGCCTTAAAAGTAAAGAAAAAGTAAGCCTGTAAATTTCCCACTGTTGGGCTAAGGCCTCCTCTCCCATTAAGCTTTAGAACATATTCCACCACCCTGTTCCAATGCGGGTTGGTGGAAGAAGGTTAGAGCATCAATTGAATGAAATGAAATGTAACTATTCCTTATAGACAATAATATAATAAATCATTTCAATTGTAATAAATATATTTACGACCCACAATAGGTACTTAAATAAATGAGTACACATAAAAACGTGATCAGATATAACACCACAATTATTTATCATTCAGCGTTTCGGCTGGGTTTTATAGATTCAAATAAAGCGTTATTAAAACCGCTTTATAAAAAAATCCTTGTAATCGTTTTATATCATTTAAACAAACCAGTAAATCCTATGCAAATGACGCTGGAATACGTGCACACAGCACGGATGCTCTGGATTAGTCAGATGCGCTGTTATACTAGATCAATACTGGTATTGATTTATCAGATCATCTTGTTGATACAAAAGTTGTACTGCTTCGACTTCAACTACAGCCTGTAAATTTCCCAAATCCGGGCTAAGGCCTAAGGTTTGGAACATATTCCAGGCTGTTTCAAAGTTGGATTCACATGTGGCAGAATTTCGGTGAAATAAGACACATGCAGGTTTTATAGGTGTATTCCTTAACCGATTATCATGGATGAATTATAAACACAAATTGAGCACGAAAATTAATAAATAGTCTTGCCTGAGTTTGAACCCGCAAGGATCGGTTAAGATGTACGCGTTATAACCACTGGGCCATATCGGCTGGCCCGACTCCGTACTTGTGAATTGTTTATGAAGTTGGTCTTGCCATCGCCCTTTGATGTTTAAATTTCCATAAATAAAAGCTAGCTAAAGCACTTACAAAAAATCAGAAAAAACGACGGCACCACAAGCAACCAGACTCAAGACAATATAGAAAACTAGTGAACTTTTTCTACATCGACTCGGCCCGAAATCGAACCAGGGACCTCGGTGTGGCGTACCCATGAAAACCATGTGTGCACACTATTCGACCACGGAGGTCGTTAGCTGAGATGGCCCAGTGGTTAGAACGCGTCTTAAACGATGATTTCGGGCTCAAACCCAGGGACGCACCACTATATATTTGTGTGTATAATTCATCTCATGCTCGGCGGTGAAGAAAAAAATCGTGAGGAAACCTGCATGTGTCTAATTTCATTGAAATTCAACCACATGTGCATTCCACCAACCCGCATTGTAACAGCGTGGTAGAATGTTGTCTTAAATTTTCGCGATTATTACCAACCGCAACCGGAACGTTACTCAAGATATCAATTGAGAAATCGTTGGCGGTAGTTGCTAATAATATTTCCTTTGTTCTTCAAATAGACAAATGTCATCTTAGTCTACCCGTGACCACGAACACTGCAAAGTGCTCGAAACGTCGGGATGTTTAAAAATAATTAATATACGCGATTCATCCGTTATAATTAGTTTTATTTAAGCGTGGTATATAGAATATGTTCCAAACCCTCTCATCAATGGGAGAGGAGGCCTTAGCCCAGCAATGGGTAATTTACAGGCTGTTACTTTACTTCAAATCAAATGGTCGTCAAAAAAATATGGCTCATACAATCGTCCTCTCCTCTACTGTTGAAGTCATAGGGAAAATCAAAATCAAAATAAACTTTATTCAAGTAGTTTTTTACATGCACTTTTGAATCGTCACTTTACAATTAAGCTACAACCGGTTCGGAAAGTAGATTCTACCAAGAAGAACCGTCTAGAAACTCAATAGTTACTCTATTTCAAAGATGTAAGCCAGCCATTCAAAGGCCTATTTATATTGTAGAGTCCATTGAATTTTACGCTAAACTATCAATCTTTTTCTATTCATGCGTTTGTCGTATACGACCCTACTCACTCAAATGTCACTTTGCTAGAAATATATATCAAGTTGGTAAATCTAGAACTCGTGACTTCAAAGGTAAAGATAGAAAATAGAAAGATTTCTTTTATATTTATACTAGTTGTAGCCCATAGCTTCACACGCTTTTTACGCTGATCATATGTTAGGCAAAATAAATTATAAATAAATATGAGACAACATCACATACATTACTCTGATCCCAATGTAAGTAGCCAAAGCACTTGTGTTATGGAAATTAGAAGTAACGATGGTACCACAAAAACCCAGACCTAAGACAATATAGAAAACTAATAATAATCTACATCAACTAAACCGGGAATCGAACCCGGGATTCGGAGTGGGGTACCAATGTAAACCGGTGTACACGCCACTCGACCACGGAGATCGTCAAATAAGTAGTAGTAGCACGTTCTTTCTTGGATTTCAAGTTTGCTTCACAACAAATTTAATCGAATTGGGGTTATTGGTTTGGTCGACAGACAGACAAAGCAACTCTCGTATTTATAATATTAATATAAATATAGATTATACAATTAAAATCAATTTGTTTTTCAATGAAGGTAAAAAGTAAAGTAACGGCATGTAAATTTCCCACTGCTGGGCCACGGCTTCCTTTTCTATTAAGGAGAGGGTTTTGGAATATATTCCACCACGCTGTTCCAATTCGGGTTGGTGGAATGCACATGTGGCAGTATTTCGTTGAAATTAGACACGTGCAAGTTTCCTCACGATGTTTTCCATCACCGCCGAGCACGAGATGAATTAGAACACAAATTAAGCACGTATATATAGTGGTGCTTGCCTGGGTTTGAACCCGAAATCATCGGTTAAGATGCACGCGTTCTAACCCCTGGGCTATCTCAGCTCAATAGTTTTTAAATAGTTTTACTTTAAAAAACTTTCTGATAGGAATTTTATTTTACCGAAATGTTTTCAAAAATCTCTCTCAGATTAGGTTATCTGGAAGAGATGGCTTATTAGCTATTAGTAATATTTTTTTATTAGCTTTATTAATTAGCTATAGTAAATAATATTTCTTTATATTTCAGTTGTTATTTTCATTTTATTTCTTTTTTTGGGTTGTGTAGTTCTAAGATTTCGTATTTTATGTTAGTGGTGTACAATAAAGTCTATTATTATAATAACTATTTGATTTGTTTGAGAAAATATCAAAAACGAATTTTGTATCTTTCCAATATTTGAGGATCTCCCTCAATTCCTCTTGAATTTCAATATAATAATTTTGATTAAATGGGACCAATTTGAATTTAATTGGAATTAAGTTTTAACCAATAAAATAACTCTCCAAAAGCCTTATAAGTAATATTATTCCGAGGTATCAAATATGAAAAAAACTGTTTGAAGTCTTTTATTAAGTACTTAGTATAGTACTTGGTGGTAGGGCTTTGCACAAGCCCGTCTGGGTAGGTACCACCCACTTATTAGTTATTCTACCGCCAAATAACAGTACTCAGTATTGTTGTGTTCCGGTTTGAAGGGTGAGTGAGCCAGTGTAACTACAGGCACAAGGGACATAACATCTTAGTTCCCAAGGTTGGTGGTACATTGACGATGTAAGGAATAGTTAATATTTCTTACAGCTTCGTTGTTTATGGGTGATGGTGACCACTTACCATTAGGTGGTCTATATGCTCGTTCGCCAACCTATACCACAAAAAAGAACTTACTTAAGTAATGTTGCAATAAACTTTGAGCTTCGAAATATTTATCCCATCACGTCCAAAGAAATTAATATTCAGTAAGATAAGTTGCTTTATTTAAGACTAGTTTTTACCTGCGGCTTCGCTCGCGTTTTAATGGATTGATTGTTATGTGTTAGCCAAATAAAGTAGCCTATGGCCTTCCTTGTAGTTTAAGTTTGCTTCATAGTAAATTTCATCAAATTTGTTTCATTGGTTTAAGAGCGAAAGAACGGCAGACAGACAGACAGACACAGTTACTTTCTCATATAAAATATTAGATTAGAAGTACAGATTGTACGATTCCTAAGCTTTTACAAAACACCTTAATACAAGCTTCATTTATGGAAGTGGGCAAGTCTTGACTGAGGTTTTATGTCGCTTCTTGTTTTCACCTAAACCTTATTTAAACAGGAAGCAAAACAATGGAATCACCTGAACGATACTTTATAATACTTCTAAATAAGTTAGTAAATTTATACTTTTCAGATTATGTTAAATTGTCACACAAAAACATTTTCCAAGTTAAATTATTTAAAAGCCCTCTGTACAAATTATACAAGACTAGCCTGACTTCACATGGGTACAATACTGTTACTAATTATACTTCTGAATTTGTATATTAACGACATCACATTACAAACTTCTAAAATTATCAGTGTTCCTTTACTGTATTGTCCATGTATTATATACAACAACCTTCCTCTCAAATCACTCTATCCATAAAAAAAACCGCATCAAAATCCGTTGCGTAGTTTTAAAGATTCAAGCGTACAAAGGGACATAGGGACAAAGAAAGCGACTTTCTTTTACTATGACGTAGTGATACAAACGCTTCCCAACAAAAAGCAATTAACCAGATGGGTCTCCTGGTATCCCTGCCAAGATATTTGATGCTGACATTTGGCAGACTAGCAAATTTATAAACAACAATGAACCCTTTCAACCATGATACGAAACAGTAACGACTCTTGTTGTTTCGTTGACACTCCTCCATTTTAATGGTCAATTAGTTCAGGACGTTTGGTTATTTAAAGATTGTTAGTAATACTACTGAATATTGAGGTATCGAAAACAGGAACATTACAAATTCTATATACGATTCGTATTGTGTTGAAAATAAAATGAGGATTTATTTTTTGGTTGAATTAAATTATGTCATTTGCATATTAGTCAACGACAACAACAATGACAACAGTCTGGGAAATTCTCATTGCTATGCTAAGGTTCTCCCTTTGAGGAGAAGGTTTGGTACATATTTCAGGCTGTTCCAATGAGGGTTGGTGGAATAGAAATGTGGCGCAAATTGTATGAAATTAGACACATGCAGGTTTCCTCGCGATGTTTTCTTTCACCGAGCGCGAGATGAATTATAAACACAAATTAAGCACATGAATATTCAGTGGCGCTTGCCTGCGTTTGAACCCGTTATTATCGGTTCAGATGCACGCGTATCTGGAGTACTACCACTGGAGTATCTCGGCTCTGGATCATCTAACCAACTGACATTGAACTAACAATCACTTTTGAATCATCAGTTAACAACTAT